>NC_133649.1:246043274-246191044 GCF_009905375.1 Apium graveolens | reverse complement strand
TATATGCATGCCTGTTCATATTCTTTCCATATATAATTGTTGATTCAGTTGATAATACCTATGCTAGAGGATAGCGGTAACTTGCATATACCCTTAGTATAGGGACCCAAAAGGTGGAAATATTTTCTAAACCGGGAGTCGAGGATCCCGAGTAGATTTTGTATATATGTATATATACATATATATTTATATAAATATATGGTTATAGTTTTCAAAACTATTAATCGAATAAGGTTTATTCGATAACTTTATTTTATTTAATGAATATTATTATGAATATTCATCCGAGGACTTATGACTCCTTTATTTTATTATTGAATATTATTTGAATATTCATTTGAGGATGTATGACTCCTTTATTTTATTTAATGAATATTATTTATAATATTCATTCGAGGTATTATGACTCCGCTTATTACTGAAATATATTCCTTATTTTATTAAAGAATAAGGTGTCAATAGTCAAACTTATTTTCGATTATTCAAATAAAGATAGTACTTTCATATAAGTATATCTTTGGTTATTTGATATCCATTTCAAGTATAAGTTTTAATACTTCTACTTCGATTATTTTTATAAAGATTATTCTTTATGGGAATATTATTTAAATAATAATATTCAGACATTTTCTAAATATAATGGGGACTGATTTACTTCATTAAATCAGCTTTACCCCAAACATTCTTAAAAATGTTTTCGAGTCTTCAAAATGAATTTAAAAGGTAGAGCGGATCCCAAAACTTGTTTTCAAATTCAAGATCTTCCATTTTAAGGGGACTTGAATACTCGCTCAAAAACCTAAGGGATCCGGCTCTGTGGTGTATTTTATATTCGCAACAAGGTTGCTGTTTTGTTAAATGAATCGATTACTTACCCAACACTCGGGAAGTAAAATTCTTGGAACAAGTTAATCCATTAACAGGCATCGCCTGGGAAATATCGGTGAGTTCTCCTTTCCAACTAGATACGACTTCTTGGTGGAGCCGTATCAACAAGTTTCTACTTGGGGAAAGGGGGAACGAGCTTTACGTTTCAGAGTCATGGATTTCATCTGAACTAGGAGTGGCGTAAGTGGTCGAGTGGCGCCGGCCCAGCCTTATTATATTGGCCCAAATGGCCTGGAAGTTCCGCTAAGGCGGTCCATTCCTTAGGAGTTCAGTGTTCGGTTGACAAGTAAATCCGACAGGTTCTCCTCTACATGTAGAAAATGGTGGGGTTGTACTACTACGACTGATCATCGTAAGTGGTCTTCCTGGCGCGGCAAACTCCCGTAATGAGTTCATCATCCAATTGGATATTTCTGCAACACTACCCAGAGCACTTCGATAGAAAGGCTACGGCTGGGCGATTGTTGAGTGTTGGCAGGGTCAAGTTTTCAAAATGATGTTTGCATCAAATGAAGTATCTCGTAACTTCATTTTATTTTGATGATATTTTAAAGATTTAATCTATTCAAATCTGGTCTTGTAGTCTCATCTACGTGATGAACTTTTGAAACTAATTATAACTTGAACGGTGGTAGTTCAAGTAGTATTTGGAAAAGATATAAGTATATTGGAGTATCTTGTAACTTCATCTTTTAAACTTATATCTAGTTGATTATCTTATGCATGACAAAGATTTTCAAAAAACGTTGAGACAAGGTTAGATATATGAGATCACCTTGCAAAATATTTTTATACAGTTATAAACTGGAACTCTGTGTATATTATGTATGGAAGAGGACTTCCAAGATTTTGAAAAGTATATATGTATATATACTGAATATTTTGCGACTTCATCGCATTAAGATATCAACTTGGTTCATTTCTTTTGACCAAGACTTTCATGAGTACTATGAGAAGGCTCATATACTATTAATCATTATACATATTATTTTGGTGGGCTTGCTGCTCACCCTTGCTTTCTTCTTTCATCACACAACAACAGATAGAAAAGATGAACAGAACCAAGCTCCCGATTCGCAAGCGATTAGGAGACGTTCCGCAGTTTTCTAGAAGCATTGATGCCGCCGTAGCTGAGGTAGGAACTACCAATAGGCTAGGCTTTCAACTTTTGATGTACCAGATTTATTTATATTTAATGAATTGTAATAATGGTCAAAGAAATGTAAATTTATTCAGAAACCTTTTAAGGTGTATTGGCAGATAATTGTGGAATAAAATACTGTGGTTATTTTTGGATGTTCATCTTGAGACTATAATGTGTGGTGGTGTGTTATTGTGGGGTCACAGTACAGAGTAGTTGAGTAATTATTAAGATTGGGTGTTATTAAGGGAAATGGAACTCGTGACGACCCGGATCCCCGACCCCGGATCTGGGGGTGTTACAGAAATGGTATCAGAGCTAAGCGTTATAAACCTCAGAGATGATGGGACGTTAAGATAATAAGTTCACTAAGATAATAAGAACTCTTGCCAAGTTCATAGTCGGACTACCTAACGTAGTACTGACAGTTAAAACCCTTATGGGAACCCTTATAAATGTAGCGATAGAAGCGTAGTTCGTTATCGTATATGGTAGCGGGACTCCGAACCCTGAAGTTGAGGAACATCAACGCGATGATGTTTATTACTAATTGGAGATCAGATTGTGGATCCAATAGAGCGTCCTAACGCAGGACCGGATGATGTTGATATTGAGGATGTAGCGGTTGAGGATGTTGTCCTAGAAGGGATAGTTGCTGAGGAGGATTCCCATGGAGGATGCTGACGAGATTGGCTAAAGGACCTACTGATGAATTGATGACCCTGGTTGGGTCGACTTACCAGAGGTAGGATTAGGTCGGTCACTACCAGAGGTTCATTTCAAGTTTGTAAGATAGCTAGCACCTTTAACGCGGCTTACTCGTAAGACTGAGAAGTTCGATATGGACAGGAAGAAATGCTTGATGAACAACTTTTAAGAACCGAAGCACAAGGTGTGACGTTCCCTATGTTGGCGTTGCCGGATGCGAAAATGAGGATTTTGTGAAATGTGGTGACGCTTCGCATAAGGAATATTACGGGTGCTTCTTATCCTAGCACTAGCAATGAATCGGTACGGTCCGATAATTAAGGGAAATAATTCGATTATCCCCACCCATGAGCTTGGGCTCGTGGCAATAGTTTTCCCTAAAGATTGGAGGCACTACTTGTATGGAGAGAAGTGCAAGATTTACACAAACCATAGGAGCTCTAGTACCTTTTTACGTAGAAAGAGCTCAACATACGCCAGAGGAGGCGGTTAGAGCTAATCAAGAATTATGATTGGGAGATTCTTTATCATTCGGGGAAAGCCAATGTGGTGGCTGATGCCCTTAGTAAAAAGGAGAGACTCAAGATGATAATGACTTTGGGAGGGTGATAAGAGATTTTGAAAAAAAAAATGGAAATAGATATGAAGGTAACCGGAGCTGGTACCGAAAAGTTGTTTGAGATTGCAATACAGCCCGAATTATTGGAAAGGAACATATTGTGCCAGAAAAAGTGATGAATGAAGGCAGAGAGCCAACAAATAGATATGAGATTAATACCGAGAGAGATGATAAGGGAATAATGAGGTATTCCTATAGAATTTGGGTTCCAAATGTTTAAGAGCTTAAAGATGAAATCTTAGATGAAAGCTAGTTTGAGGAATAAGAGTTAGAGCAAACCCTGAATGTGATAGTCAGGGAGGACGCCATCAAGATAGAAGGAACCCATAACATAATGAAGTGGAAAATGAGGATTTTAACGTACAAGATAACCCCAAATATGGGAGAAGGATGAAACATTCCATACTAAGGAAACGGAAAGTCGAGTAAGGAAAGGAGACCCGAGACGGTACTCCTATACGACAATTCATGGACCTGTCTAAAGAGAACTTAGACTATTATCCCCAACCACCACCCTGAGGGGACAATGCGGCAGGAAATTCTTTCATGACCTTTAAATCGTTAAGCTCTCAGAGTTCCAAGGAACAGGTTGACCTAGTCGAGGCAAGAGCCTGGCTAAAGGAAATATAGGAATCATTTGAGATTCTAAATGATTGACGAATCACAAAAGACTGTTTTATCACTCACCCTCCTAAGAGAGAGACCACCTGCTGGTGAAAGGCCAAGGAAGGCACGGAGCAAGAGATTATAATAAACTGATTAAAGTTCAGCCAATTGTTTTCGGGAAAGTAATTCCCAAGGTTATGGAATAGTGTAAAAGCTTTAGAGCCAGAACAAAGGCAGACGAGTATGATGAATTATGAATCTAAGTTGTAAAAGTTATCAAGATTCGTTCTGAAGACACGAATCCAGAATGACGGGATGTTTGAAATCAATGCTTATGTTGTGTTGGTTCATGAAATAACGATAAGAGAAAGGAATATAAAGGCAAGAGAGTTTGAGGAATGATAAGGGAGTTGGGTATGAGGAAACCCTAAAGACTCGTAGAAATAGAAATAGAAGAGCATGTAATCGTCAGAATGAGGGTGATTCACCATGAGTTAAAATTGATGGTTGAAGGCATAAGAGTTATGTATATTTTATCCCCTTTAAGTTGGGAGGATTCGAGGAAAACCTTGAGATAGTTCGAAGGATAAATAATGAGACGCGGATAGACTGAGAAGACAAGAAAGTAAGAAATTAGGAAAATTGGATGAAGGAAGTGACCTTCAAGAATGTGAAGTGTAAGACCGGTGGCTTGATACCCAGAAAGGGAGACGCCAGGTATGAAAGACATCCCACATTGAGGTGACTGTTGAGATAAACAACAAAAGTAAATAAGGAATTATTAAGAAGAAGTTCACGTTGAACACGACCAATATTCTCCAGAACATCCTTGTTATCGTTACCAAATTCGGCGAGTCAAGCGGACAACCGTTGTTATCTTTTGGAGGCCATATTGATTGACCCCATTTTGAATACATATGTCATTGTGAAATTAGGCATATACTATCGAGGTGGGAATGATTGAATAAGACACCCTTATCAGGGATATATGACTTGATTTATCCATGGAAGGATGCAGGTACCTTTTAAAGGTGGAATTAAGGATAGAACATCGGTAACTTAAAATGAATCCTAGGGGAATGCATAAAGGTTGGCATTTCACCATTAATAGGGACAGTATGAGTTTTGACAGAATGATTGGGAAAGGGTTAAGGTAACAACAACCTTTAAGAATCAGTGGAGAAATTTTTCAGAAGTATATAGACAATGATTCTGGTATTAATAAATGGTATCTTGATATGCCCTGTATCTAGGGAATACAGGAGGAACGATTGAAGGATAACCTTAGAGGTTTTACAAGGAGAAAGGTAATATTCAAAATTCTCAAGAATAGAAATGTTGATAAAGGAAATATGACGTAATTATAATGTTGCCAAGTGGGGCACGTGTTAAACCACGAGAAAGTATGGATCGAACCAGTAATGGTCGAAATTGTTCAGGGCAATTAGGACTTAAGATAAAAGATGTTCTAAGTATGATTAAGAGTCAGTCTTGGCAGTGATTAGCCTCTAAAGATTGAGGCAATAACTTACGGAAAAATGGTGATTTTTTTTTATTACTCATCAGATATTAAAGAAAAGCATTTTCACATAAGCTGTGATTGAAATAAGGTAGAAAATTTATTTGGAGGTGGTTAAAATGACATTGACTGTAAGGAACTATTACTATCAGGAAAGGCCAAAGAGGTGGCCGACACTTTAACGGTAAAAGGATAATTGTAGGCGCTTGTGCCAAAGGATACAGTGATGATGGTTAAAAGCTGAAGGTTGTATTATGGTTTGGAAGATTGACATTCCTTCTGATGACTGTGCAATACCCAGCCGTAATAGTAGTTGGTAAAGGTTTAATTCGTGTAATCGCCATGAGCGGGCTATCTATCTTAGAAGGTACTATCTTGAGAATGAGCCTGGACCATGTTTCAAAAGGACTAAACGAACCTTTGAGTAAGTCTTCTATTTAAGGCATATGATTTAGAATGGTATTAACCTGCTATCGTTGCTTTGATTGAAACTCTTCTAAAATTTTATCTGCTTCATGTCATGTATGTATGTCAGGATCAGGAGTGTTCTTCATGAATCAGAAATGGTGATTATGTTACCTCCTTAGAAGGATTTGATACGACATGTATGGACTCCGTATGGTTAGCTATTAAGATTTCATGGAAAGTGAATGATGACAGTGGGTCAGTGGTGGACCATAGTAAGGCAGCAATGATTCTGCGAGTAACGAGCTGATTACAACCGTGAGAGTTGTATTGGAATGGATGTTGAGATTGAGTACCACTAATCGGCTCGTGGTAGTGTATAAGTTATCATTGATAGACTAATTAAGTAGAGTATCTACCTAGTGAATATTTATTCTTTCTTATCAATAGAGAGTCGTATTATTATACGAAGAAGGTTGCGGTATAGAAATGGGTTCTAGTAACGATGAGGTCTAGAATGAGATCCCAGATTCGATTTTCGATGTCGAGGGAGTTTCAAAGGTGATTGTGTATAAGCTCGAGGAAGAGCATGGGTCCATAGAATGATGAACGGAATAGAAATATTTAGGCATGGGAAATACGATGTTATAATACTTGATGCTGATATAAATACGTTTATGTTTTGTTCTCCTATGACAAACCTCTATAATTCGGAGGTAGGTTCCAAGCCAGATATTTTGTGGCAGTATATATATATTTTTTATATATACAATTCTCTTCAGTTCGTTCTTTTCTCTTCTTTTCATTTCATGTAATCTGAGAAGAACAACCCTTCCAGAAGGGGAGGTATTGCCGAATGACTATCTATCGGTGTGATAGAAGCCTAGTAGGATACCATCTATTGTTTAATTGCTTGTCAAGTACTAAAGGCTGGCCACCTTTTGTACTAACTATGCAATATAACAAGTGTTCATGATCATAGTGATCTCTCAACAAATTCCTTTACTTCTATATGATTGATCAAACTTTGGGAAATAGAAACAGCAGAAAAAGGAGTAATAAAGTTGTGGTAGTATTCGAAATGGAAACACATTCGTGATACTAAGGTTGAAGTGGTTATTAAAAGGTTATAGAACTGCTAACGAGCAAAAGTATAACTAGTATAATATTAGGAACGGAAGGTTGTAGCGATTACGAACTAGAAAAGAATGGGTATTGAGAAGCAAAAGCTCTAATGCTAAACGCTATAATGAGAGTCTGTGCAATAGACTTGAAAGAATTTGGAATGATCACTTAACGCGGATTTAGTTATATCACGATAATAGATCATATGTCATTATCGAGATGTCACCTTATGAGATCCTTGAGGGAAGATAATGTCGATCTCCCTTATGTTAGGATGAAGTTGTAGAGCGCAAGATGCTCAGACCAGTAGTGGTCCAAAGGACCAAGGATATAATAGATCTAATCAGAGGACGGCTGGTAGTAGCCCAAGATAGGAACACGAAGTATGTTGATTTGACACGAAAGGACAAGGAATAGGAAGTGGGGGACCTAGTGTTGTTATAGGTATTCCCTTGGAAAGGAAGGATGAGGTTCGGAAAGAAAGGGAAGCTAAGTCCGACGAATTGTTGGACCCTTGGATATATTAAGACATATTGGGAAGATAGCATATGAGCTAGCCCTACCCCCGAATATGTAGCAAGTTCATAATGTGTTCCACGTATCAATGTTAAGAAAATGTAATTCGGATGCCAGATAAATAGGGGCATATGAGCGCATAGGCATGCGACCAGACATAACCTATAGGGAGCAACCAGAAAGGGTTATAGATCGAAAAGGGACAAGTGCTTAGGAGAAGGAGTTATCAAACTAGTCAGAGTTTGATGGTAGAACCACAATGTGGGAAAATTGACTTGAGAGTTAGAAAGTGCAATACTAAGAAAGTATCCCTATTCATTTCTATCTGATTCCGGGACGGAATCCTTTTAAGGAGGGGAGACTGTAATAACCCCAATTTTTGGAAATTTTTGAAACCCTTATGAATAGTGTTTTTGCTGAATGAGAAAACTTTTCATGCCACACTATGTAGGGGTTCTGATATGGATATTCTGAGATTTTATTAGTACTTTATATGGGATATAAGTGTATGTAAAGATCGTCAGAATCCAAATCCGAACACTTTGATTTTTCCCGGAAATCCAATAGATACGGAAAGAATTGAGTATAAGGTAACATGATAAAAGGATTTAAATTAAAGGATTATAATAGAGGATCATAAAAGGAATATAATGTATTGAGAAAGGTTAAGGGAACCTAAGTAATAAGATCCCGGGTATGATCCCTCAAACGATAAACGAAAACGAAAGTTAAGCGAACAGTATAACAGATCAGCGGTCATTAGGCAAACAATTAGGAAGTTAATCAAAGGGATTAGAGAGGATGATGTCACCCAACCAATGAGAAGAGGACAAGGAGGGGAGGATGACATCATGAGGATGACACAAGCATGACATGGGAAGGAAGGAGATGTGGTGGCTTTTTAACCACACAAAATCAAGGGCAACTAGTTAATTTACTAAAACAAACACAAAAATCAAACCAACCAAGCCAAGCAAATCATTTTTCATCAAAATCAAAAAGAAACCAAGGCATTGTTCTTCATGCTCTCGGCCAAAACAGAACCAGAACACTAAAACTGCTGTATCTCCTTCATTTCTCACTCAAATATTGTGTTCTATAGCTCATTGGAAAGGTATTGAGATGGCCTACAACTCTTGTTCACAAGTCTCGTCTAAATAATCATGGTAAGACCCTCATTTTTACAGTTCTTTAAATCGGACTTTTAGAAACTTCAAAGCCTAACTTTGTGTTCTTGATTTCTTTGGAAAGATCAAGCTTGTAGGAGGCTCCCTAAGGCTTCCTAGCAACTTAACACCTCCCAAGGAAGGTATAAACTTCAAACCCTAGCCTTTACTTTATTTGTTAGTAAGTTTAATGGTTGGTGTTGTGAAATGAGAAGCATGGATTGTGATTATTAGTAGTTTGGTTTGATTTGGAAGTGTTTTGGTAATTGAAGCTTGATTATAGTTCATAGGTCTTGATTGTGGTTGTTTGAGTTGAAAACCTTGGAGATTATGGACTGATGTGGTATGGTTTAGGTAAAGTTTTGTTGTATTGATGGTTATGAGTTGGTTGGTGGTTAATTGGAGTAGTTTAAATATTGGTAATCGCGTAAACATAGCCGTCGTAACGTCCGATTTTCTTTGGACTGTTTTTGTGTATAACATTAGGACCAGAGAACCCCCTGCTAGATTATGACCACTGCCATGTTTAGATAGCTCATGTTACGAGCTTCGTTTTGATATGTAGTTCGTTCGATTCCGATGCACGGTTTAGGAGAAACGACCGTTTCAAGTAACGGCGTTTCGCGAACGAAACTTTTCCCCTCGCCTTACTTTGAAACATAGGTTAAAGACCAAAAAGGGTTAATTAATGTATGAAACATTTATGGTAAGTGTGTTAGGCAGTTGGTAAGACACTCGCGAAGGAATCGCCTTAAAACTCGTAAAGGTTAAATTATTAAAAATGGTGGAGCCGAGGGTACTCGAGTGACTTAAGAGAATCAGTAAGCGCAAAACAAGCGTTAGAGTCTAAGTTAGTTAAAGTATAGATTTACAAGTGACTTTAGTTTAATTCCAACTTACTTGTTGTTTATAGGTTACCAGACTCGTCCCGAGCCATTCGTAACCCCCAGTCGCTCAGGCAAGTTTTCTACCCGTTATACTGTTGTTGTGATGTATATATGTATATGCATTATCTTGCGATAGATGCATGATGTTTATATTAGCAAATATTGCAATATATTGAAGCATGCTGCTATGGTATATATATGCATGCCTGTTTCATATTCTTTCCATATATAATTGTTGATTCAGTTGATAATACCTATGCTAGAGGATAGCGGTAACTTGCATATACCCTTAGTATAGGGACCCAAAAGGTGGAAATATTTTCTAAACCGGGAGTCGAGGATCCCGAGTAGATTTTGTATATATGTATATATATACATATATATTTATATAAATATATGGTTATAGTTTTCAAAACTATTAATCGAATAAGGTTTATTCGATAACTTTATTTTATTTAATGAATATTATTATGAATATTCATCCGAGGACTTATGACTCCTTTATTTTATTATTGAATATTATTTGAATATTCATTTGAGGATGTATGACTCCTTTATTTTATTTAATGAATATTATTTATAATATTCATTCGAGGTATTATGACTCCGCTTATTACTGAAATATATTCCTTATTTTATTAAAGAATAAGGTGTCAATAGTCAAACTTATTTTCGATTATTCAAATAAAGATAGTACTTTCATATAAGTATATCTTTGGTTATTTGATATCCATTTCAAGTATAAGTTTTAATACTTCTACTTCGATTATTTTTATAAAGATTATTCTTTATGGGAATATTATTTAAATAATAATATTCAGACATTTTCTAAATATAATGGGGACTGATTTACTTCATTAAATCAGCTTTACCCCAAACATTCTTAAAAATGTTTTCGAGTCTTCAAAATGAATTTAAAAGGTAGAGCGGATCCCAAAACTTGTTTTTAAATTCAAGATCTTCCATTTTAAGGGGACTTGAATACTCGCTCAAAAACCTAAGGGATCCGGCTCTGTGGTGTATTTTATATTCGCAACAAGGTTGCTGTTTTGTTAAATGAATCGATTACTTACCCAACACTCGGGAAGTAAAATTCTTGGAACAAGTTAATCCATTAACAGGCATCGCCTGGGAAATATCGGTGAGTTCTCCTTTCCAACTAGATACGACTTCTTGGTGGAGCCGTATCAACAAGTTTCTACTTGGGGAAAGGGGGAACGAGCTTTACGTTTCAGAGTCATGGATTTCATCTGAACTAGGAGTGGCGTAAGTGGTCGAGTGGCGCCGGCCCAGCCTTATTATATTGGCCCAAATGGCCTGGAAGTTCCGCTAAGGCGGTCCATTCCTTAGGAGTTCAGTGTTCGGTTGACAAGTAAATCCGACAGGTTCTCCTCTACATGTAGAAAATGGTGGGGTTGTACTACTACGACTGATCATCGTAAGTGGTCTTCCTGGCGCGGCAAACTTCCGTAATGAGTTCATCATCCAATTGGATATTTCTGCAACACTACCCAGAGCACTTCGATAGAAAGGCTACGGCTGGGCGATTGTTGAGTGTTGGCAGGGTCAAGTTTTCAAAATGATGTTTGCATCAAATGAAGTATCTCGTAACTTCATTTTATTTTGATGATATTTTAAAGATTTAATCTATTCAAATCTGGTCTTGTAGTCTCATCTACGTGATGAACTTTTGAAACTAATTATAACTTGAACGGTGGTAGTTCAAGTAGTATTTGGAAAAGATATAAGTATATTGGAGTATCTTGTAACTTCATCTTTTAAACTTATATCTAGTAAATGATTATCTTATGCATGACAAAGATTTTCAGAAAAACGTTGAGACAAGGTTAGATATATGAGATCACCTTGCAACAATATTTTTATACAGTTATAAACTGGAACTCTGTGTATATTATGTATGGAAGAGGACTTCCAAGATTTTGAAAAGTATATATGTATATATACTGAATATTTTGCGACTTCATCGCATTAAGATATCAACTTGGTTCATTTCTTTTGACCAAGACTTTCATGAGTACTATGAGAAGGCTCATATACTATTAATCATTATACATATTATTTTGGTGGGCTTGCTGCTCACCCTTGCTTTCTTCTTTCATCACACAACAACAGATAGAAAAGATGAACAGAACCAAGCTCCCGATTCGCAAGCGATTAGGAGACGTTCCGCAGTTTTCTAGAAGCATTGATGCCGCCGTAGCTGAGGTAGGAACTACCAATAGGCTAGGCTTTCAACTTTTGATGTACCAGATTTATTTATATTTATGAATTGTAATAATGGCAAAGAAATGTAAATTTATTCAGAAAACCTTTTAAGGTGTATTGGCAGATAATTGTGGAATAAAATGACTTGTGGTTATTTTTGGATGTTCATCTCTGAGACTATAACGTGTGGTGTGTGTGTTTATTGTGGGGTCACAGTACAGAGTAGTTGAGTAATTATTAAGATTGGGTGTTATTAAGGGAAATGGAACTCGTGACGACCCGGATCCCCGACCCCGGATCTGGGGGTGTTACAGAAATGGTATCAGAGCTAAGCGTTATAAACCTCAGAGATGATGGGACGTTAAGATAATAAGTTCACTAAGATAATAAGAACTCTTGCCAAGTTCATAGTCGGACTACCTAACGTAGTACTGACAGTTAGAAACCCTTATGGGAACCCTTATAAATGTAGCGATAGAAGCGTAGTTCGTTATCGTATATGGTAGCGGGACTCCGAACCCTGAAGTTGAGGAACATCAACGCGATGATGTTTTATTACTAATTGCAGATCAGATTGTGGATCCAATAGAGCGTCCTAACGCAGGACCGGATGATGTTGATATTGAGGATGTAGCGATTGAGGATGTTGTCCTAGAAGGGATAGTTGCTGAGGAGGATCCCATGGAGGATCCTGACGAGATTGGATAAAGGACTACTGATGAATTGATGACCCTGGTTGGGTCGACTACCAGAGGTAGGATAGGCCGGTCACTACCAGAGGTTCGTTCAAGTTTGTAAAGATAGTAGCCCCTTTAACGCGGCTTACTCGTAAGACTGAGAAGTTCGAATGGACAGAGAAATGCGAGAACAACTTTTAAGAACCGAAGCAAAGGTTGGTGACGTTCCCTATGTTGGCGTTGCCGGATGGAAAATGAGATTTTGTGAAATGTAGTGACGCTTCGCATAAGGAATTAGGGTGCTTCTTATACAGCACAGCAAGGTAATCGCGAATATAAAATTCGATATCCCCACCCATGAGCTTGGGCTCGTGGCAATAGTTTTTCCCTAAAGATTGGAGGCACTACTTGTATGGAGAGAAGTGCAAGATTTACACAAACCATAGGAGCTCTAGTACCTTTTTACGTAGAAAGAGCTCAACATACGCCAGAGGAGGCGGTTAGAGCTAATCAAGAATTATGATTGGGAGATTCTTTATCATTCGGGGAAAGCCAATGTGGTGGCTGATGCCCTTAGTAAAAAGGAGAGACTCAAGATGATAATGACTTTGGGAGGGTTGATAAGAGATTTTGAAAAAAAAATGGAAATAGATATGAAGGTAACCGGAGCCTGGTACCGAAAAGTTGTTTGAGATTGCAATACAGCCCGAATTATTGGAAAGGAACATATTGTGCCAGAAAAAGTGATGAATGAAGGCAGAGAGCCAACAAATAGATATGAGATTAATACCGAGAGAGATGATAAGGGAATAATGAGGTATTCCTATAGAATTTGGGTTCCAAATGTTTAAGAGCTTAAAGATGAAATCTTAGATGAAAGCTAGTTTGAGGAATAAGAGTTAGAGCAAACCCTGAATGTGATAGTCAGGGAGGACGCCATCAAGATAGAAGGAACCCATAACATAATGAAGTGGAAAATGAGGATTTTAACGTACAAGATAACCCCAAGTATGGGAGAAGGATGAAACATTCCATACTAAGGAAACGGAAAGTCGAGTAAGGAAAGGAGACCCGAGACGGTACTCCTATACGGCAATTCATGGACCTGTCTAAAGAGAACTTAGACTATTATCCCCAACCACCACCCTGAGGGGACAATGCGGCAGGAAATTCTTTCATGACCTTTAAATCGTTAAGCTCTCAGAGTTCCAAGGAACAGGTTGACCTAGTCGAGGCAAGAGCCTGGCTAAAGGAAATATAGGAATCATTTGAGATTCTAAATGATTGACGAATCACAAAAGACTGTTTTTATCACTCACCCTCCTAAGAGAGAGACCACCTGCTGGTGAAAGGCCAAGGAAGGCACGGAGCAAGAGATTATAATAAACTGATTAAAGTTCAGCCAATTGTTTTCGGGAAAGTAATTCCCAAGGTTATGGAATAGTGTAAAAGCTTTAGAGCCAGAACAAAGGCAGACGAGTATGATGAATTATGAATCTAAGTTGTAAAAGTTATCAAGATTCGTTCTGAAGACACGAATCCAGAATGACGGGATGTTTGAAATCAATGCTTATGTTGTGTTGGTTCATGAAATAACGATAAGAGAAAGGAATATAAAGGCAAGAGAGTTTGAGGAATGATAAGGGAGTTGGGTATGAGGAAACCCTAAAGACTCGTAGAAATAGAAATAGAAGAGTATGTAATCGTCAGGAATGAGGGTGATTCACCATGAGTTAAAATTGATGGTTGAAGGCATAAGAGTTATGTATATTTTATCCCCTTTAAGTTGGGAGGATTCGAGGAAAACCTTGAGATAGTTTCGAAGGATAAATAATGAGACGCGGATAGACTGAGAAGACAAGAAAGTAAGAAATTAGGAAAATTGGATGAAGGAAGTGACCTTCAAGAATGTGAAGTGTAAGACCGGTGGCTTGATACCCAGAAAGGGAGACGCCAGGTATGAAAGACATCCCAACATTGAGGTGACTGTTGAGATAAACAACAAAAGTAAATAAGGAATTATTAAGAAGAAGTTCACGTTGAACACGACCAATATTCTCCAGAACATCCTTGTTATCGTTACCAAATTCGGCGAGTCAAGCGGACAACCGTTGTTATCTTTTGGAGGCCATATTGATTGACCCCATTTTGAATACATATGTCATTGTGAAATTAGGCATATACTATCGAGGTGGGAATGATTGAATAAGACACCCTTATCAGGGATATATGACTTGATTTATCCATGGAAGGATGCAGGTACCTTTTAAAGGTGGAATTAAGGATAGAACATCGGTAACTTAAAATGAATCCTAGGGAATGCATAAAGGTTGGCATTTCACCCTTAATAGGGACAGTATGAGTTTTGACAGAATGATTGGGAAAGGGTTAAGGTAACAACAACCTTTAAGAATCAGTGGAGAAATTTTTCAGAAGTATATAGACAATGATTCTGGTATTAATAAATGGTATCTTGATATGCCCTGTATCTAGGGAATACAGGAGGAACGATTGAAGGATAACCTTAGAGGTTTTACAAGGAGAAAGGTAATATTCAAAATTCTCAAGAATAGAAATGTTGATAAAGGAAATATGACGTAATTATAATGTTGCCAAGTGGGGCACGTGTTAAACCACGAGAAAGTATGGATCGAACCAGTAATGGTCGAAATTGTTCAGGGCAATTAGGACTTAAGATAAAAGATGTTCTAAGTATGATTAAGAGTCAGTCTTGACAGTGATTAGCCTCTAAAGATTGAGGCAATAACTTACTGGAAAAATGGTGATATTTTTTTTTTTATTTACTCATCAGATATTAAAGAAAAGCATTTTCACATAAGCTGTGATTGAAATAAGGTAGAAAATTTATTTGGAGGTGGTTAAAATGACATTGACTGTAAGGAACTATTACTATCAGGAAAGGCCAAAGAGGTGGCCGACACTTTAACGGTAAAAGGATAATTGTAGGCGCTTGTGCCAAAGGATACAGTGATGATGGTTAAAAGCTGAAGGTTGTATTATGGTTTGGAAGATTGACATTCCTTCTGATGACTGTGCAATACCCAGCCGTAATAGTAGTTGGTAAAGGTTTAATTCGTGTAATCGCCATGAGCGGGCTATCTATCTTAGAAGGTACTATCTTGAGAATGAGCCTGACCATGTTTCAAAAGGACTAAACGAACCTTTGAGTAAGTCTTCTATTTAAGGCATATGATTTAGAATGGTATTAACCTGCTATCGTTGCTTTGATTGAAACTCTTCTAAAATTTTATCTGCTTCATGTCATGTATGTATGTCAGGATCAGGAGTGTTCTTCATGAATCAGAAATGGTGATTATGTTACCTCCTTAGAAGGATTTGATACGACATGTATGGACTCCGTATGGTTAGCTATTAAGATTTCATGGAAAGTGAATGATGACAGTGGGTCAGTGGTGGACCATAGTAAGGCAGCAATGATTCTGCGAGTAACGAGCTGATTACAACCGTGAGAGTTGTATTGGAATGGATGTTGAGATTGAGTACCACTAATCGGGCTCGTGGTAGTGTATAAGTTATCATTGATAGACTAATTAAGTAGAGTATCTACCTAGTGAATATTTATTCTTTCTTATCAATAGAGAGTCGTATTATTATACGAAGAAGGTTGCGGTATAGAAATGGGTTCTAGTAACGATGAGGTCTAGAATGAGATCCCAGATTCGATTTTCGATGTCGAGGGAGTTTCAAAGGTGATTGTGTATAAGCTCGAGGAAGAGCATGGGTCCATAGAATGATGAACGGAATAGAAATATTTAGGCATGGGAAATACGATGTTATAATACTTGATGCTGATATAAATACGTTTATGTTTTGTTCTCCTATGACAAACCTCTATAATTCAGAGGTAGGTTCCAAGCCAGATATTTTGTGGCAGTATATATATTTTTTTATATATACAATTCTCTTCAGTTCGTTCTTTTCTCTTCTTTTCATTTCATGTAATCTGAGAAGAACAACCCTTCCAGAAGGGGAGGTATTGCCGAATGACTATCTATCTGTGTGATAGAAGCCTAGTAGGATACCAAATATTGTTTAATTGCTTGTCAAGTACTAAAGGCTGGCCACCTTTTGTACTAACTATGCAATATAACAAGTGTTCATGATCATAGTGATCTCTCAACAAATTCCTTTACTTCTATATGATTGATCAAACTTTGGGAAATAGAAACAGCAGAAAAAGGAGTAATAAAGTTGTGGTAGTATTCGAAATGGAAACACATTCGTGATACTAAGGTTGAAGTGGTTATTAAAAGGTTATAGAACGCTAACGAGCAAAAGTATAACTAGTATAATATTAGGAACGGAAGGTTGTAGCGATTACGAACTAGAAAAGAATGGGTATTGAGAAGCAAAAGCTCTAATGCTAAATGCTATAATGAGAGTCTATGCAATAGACTTGAAAGAATTTGGAATGATCACTTAACGCGGATTTAGTTATATCACGACAATAGATCATATGTCATTATCGAGATGTCACCTTATGAGATCCTTGAGGGAAGATAATGTCGATCTCCCTTATGTTAGGATGAAGTTGTAGAGCGCAAGATGCTCAGACCAGTAGTGGTCCAAAGGACCAAGGATATAATAGATCTAATCAGAGGACGGCTGGTAGTAGCCCAAGATAGGAACACGAAGTATGTTGATTTGACACGAAAGGACAAGGAATAGGAAGTGGGGGACCTAGTGTTGTTATAGGTATTCCCTTGGAAAGGAAGGATGAGGTTCGGAAAGAAAGGGAAGCTAAGTCCACGAATTGTTGGACCCTTGGATATATTAAGACATATTGGGAAGATAGCATATGAGCTAGCCCTACCCCCGAATATGTAGCAAGTTCATAATGTGTTCCACGTATCAATGTTAAGAAAATGTAATTCGGATGCCAGATAAATAGGGGCATATGAGCGCATAGGCATGCGACCAGACATAACCTATAGGGAGCAACCAGAAAGGGTTATAGATCGAAAAGGGACAAGTGCTTAGGAGAAGGGTTATCAAACTAGTCAGAGTTTGATGGTAGAACCACAATGTGGGAAAATTGAACTTGAGAGTTAGAAAGTGCAATACTAAGAAAGTATCCCTATTCATTTCTATCTGATTCCGGGACGGAATCCTTTTAAGGAGGGGAGACTGTAATAACCCCAATTTTTGGAAAGTTTTGAAACCCTTATGAATAGTGTTTTTGCTGAATGAGAAAACTTTTCATGCCACACTATGTAGGGGTTCTGATATGGATATTCTGAGATTTTATTAGTACTTTATATGGGATATAAGTGTATGTAAAGATCGTCAGAATCCAAATCCGAACACTTTGATTTTTCCCGGAAATCCAATAGATACGGAAAGAATTGAGTATAAGGTAACAGGATAAAAGGATTTAAATTAAAGGATTATAATAGAGGATCATAAAAAGGAATATAATGTATTGAGAAAGGTTAAGGGAACCTAAGTAATAAGATCCCGGGTATGATCCCTCAAATGATAAACGAAAACGAAAGTTAAGCGAACAGTATAACAGATCAGCGGTCATTAGGCAAACAATTAGGAAGTTAATCAAAGGGATTAGAGAGGATGATGTCACCCAACCAATGAGAAGAGGACAAGGAGGGGAGGATGACATCATGAGGATGACACAAGCATGACATGGGAAGGAAGGAGATGTGGTGGCTTTTTAACCACACAAAATCAAGGGCAACTAGGTAATTTACTAAAACAAACACAAAAATCAAACCAACCAAGCCAAGCAAATCATTTTTCATCAAAATCAAAAAGAAACCAAGGCATTGTTCTTCATGCTCTCGGCCAAAACAGAATCAGAACACTAAAACTGCTGTATCTCCTTCATTTCTCACTCAAATATTGTGTTCTATAGCTCATTGGAAAGGTATTGAGATGGCCTACAACTCTTGTTCACAAGTCTCGTCCAAATAATCATGGTAAGACCCTAATTTTTACAGTTCTTTAAATCGGACTTTTAGAAACTTCAAAGCCTAACTTTGTGTTCTTGATTTCTTTGGAAAGATCAAGCTTGTAGGAGGCTCCCTAAGGCTTCCTAGCAACTTAACACCTCCCAAGGAAGGTATAAACTTCAAACCCTAGCCTTTACTTTATTTGTTAGTAAGTTTAATGGTTGGTGTTGTGAAATGAGAAGCATGGATTGTGATTATTAGTAGTTTGGTTTGATTTGGAAGTGTTTTGGTAATTGAAGCTTGATTATAGTTCATAGGTCTTGATTGTGGTTGTTTGAGTTGAAAACCTTGGAGATTATGGACTGATGTGGTATGGTTTAGGTGAAGTTTTGTTGTATTGATGGTTATGAGTTGGTTGGTGGTTATTGGAGTAGTCTAAACATTGGTAATCGCGTAAACATAGTCGTCGTAATGTCCGATTTTCTTTGGACTGTTTTTGTGCATAACATTAGGACCCGAGAACCCCCTGCTAGATTATGACTACTGCCATGTTTAGATAGCTCATGTTACGAGCTTCGTTTTGATATGTAGTTCGTTCAATTCCGATGCACGATTTAGGAGAAACGACCGTTTCAAGTAACGGCGTTTCGCGAACGAAACTTTTCCCCTCGCCTTACTTTGAAACATAGGTTAAAGACCAAAAAGGGTTAATTAATGTATGAAACATTTATGGTAAGTGTGTTAGGCAGTTGGTAAGACACTCGCGAAGGAATCGCCTTAAAACTCGTAAAGGTTAAATTATTAAAAATGGTGGAGCTGAGGGTACTCGAGTGACTTAAGAGAATCAGTAAGCGCAAAACAAGCGTTAGAGTCTAAGTTAGTTAAAGTATAGATTTACAAGTGACTTTGGTTTAATTCCAACTTACTTGTTGTTTATAGGTTACCAGACTCGTCCCGAGCCATTCGTAACCCCCAGTCACTCAGGCAAGTTTTCTACCCGTTATACTGTTGTTGTGATGTATATATGTATATGCATTATCTTGCGATAGATGCATGATGTTTATATTAGCAAATGTTGCAATATATTGAAGCATGCTGCTATGGTATATATATGCATGCCTGTTTCATATTCTTTCCATATATAATTGTTGATTCAGTTGATAATATCTATGCTTGAGGATAGCGGTAACTTGCATATACCCTTAGTATAGGGACCCAAAAGGTGGAAATATTTTCTAAACCGGGAGTCGAGGATCCCGAGTAGATTTTGTATATATGTATATATATACATATATATTTATATAAATATATGGTTATAGTTTTCAAAACTATTAATCGAATAAGGTTTATTCGATAACTTTATTTTATTTAATGAATATTATTATGAATATTCATCCGAGGACTTATAACTCCTTTATTTTATTATTGAATATTATTTGAATATTCATTTGAGGATGTATGACTCCTTTATTTTATTTAATGAATATTATTTATAATATTCATTCGAGGTATTATGACTCCGCTTATTACTGAAATATATTCCTTATTTTATTAAAGAATAAGGTGTCAATAGTCAAACTTATTTTCGATTATTCAAATAAAGATAGTACTTTCATATAAGTATATCTTTGGTTATTTGATATCCATTTCAAGTATAAGTTTTAATACTTCTACTTCGATTATTTTTATAAAGATTATTCTTTATGGGAATATTATTTAAATAATAATATTCAGACATTTTCTAAATATAATGGGGACTGATTTACTTCATTAGATCAGCTTTACCCCAAACATTCTTAAAAATGTTTTCGAGTCTTCAAAATGAATTTAAAAGGTAGAGCGGATCCCAAAACTTGTTTTCAAATTCAAGATCTTTCATTTTAAGGGGACTTGAATACTCGCTCAAAAACCTAAGGGATCCGGCTCTGTGGTGTATTTTATATTCGCAACAAGGTTGCTGTTTTGTTAAATGAATCGATTACTTACCCAACAATCGGGAAGTAAAATTCTTGGAACAAGTTAATCCATTAACAGGCATCGCCTGGGAAATATCGGTGAGTTCTCCTTTCCAACTAGATACGACTTCTTGGTGGAGCCGTATCAACAAGTTTCTACTTGGGGAAAGGGGGAACGAGCTTTACGTTTCAGAGTCATGGATTTCATCTGAACTAGGAGTGGCGTAAGTGGTCGAGTGGCGCCGGCCCAGCCTTATTATATTGGCCCAAATGGCCTGGAAGTTCCGCTAAGGCGGTCCATTCCTTAGGAGTTCAGTGGTCGGTTGACAAGTAAATCCGACAGGTTCTCCTCTACATGTAGAAAATGGCGGGGTTGTACTACTACGACTGATCATCGTAAGTGGTCTTCCTGGCGCGGCAAACTCCCGTAATGAGTTCATCATCCAATTGGATATTTCTGCAACACTACCCAGAGCACTTCGATAGAAAGGCTACGGCTGGGCGATTGTTGAGTGTTGGCAGGGTCAAGTTTTCAAAATGATGTTTGCATCAAATGAAGTATCTCGTAACTTCATTTTATTTTGATGATATTTTAAAGATTTAATCTATTCAAATCTGGTCTTGTAGTCTCATCTACGTGATGAACTTTTGAAACTAATTATAACTTGAACGGTGGTAGTTCAAGTAGTATTTGGAAAAGATATAAGTATATTGGAGTATCTTGTAACTTCATCTTTTAAACTTATATCTAGTAAATGATTATCTTATGCATGACAAAGATTTTCAGAAAAACGTTGAGACAAGGTTAGATATATGAGATCACCTTACAACAATATTTTTATACAGTTATAAACTGGAACTCTGTGTATATTATGTATGGAAGAGGACTTCCAAGATTTTGAAAAGTATATATGTATATATACTGAATATTTTGCGACTTCATCGCATTAAGATATCAACTTGGTTCATTTCTTTTGACCAAGACTTTCATGAGTACTATGAGAAGGCTCATATACTATTAATCATTATACATATTATTTTGGTGGGCTTGCTGCTCACCCTTGCTTTCTTCTTTCATCACATAACAACAGATAGAAAAGATGAACAGAACCAAGCTCCCGATTCGCAAGCGATTAGGAGACGTTCCGCAGTTTTTTAGAAGCATTGATGCCGCCGTAGCTGAGGTAGGAACTACCAATAGGCTAGGCTTTCAACTTTTGATGTACCAGATTTATTTATATTTATGAATTGTAATAATGGCAAAGAAATGTAAATTTATTCAGAAAACCTTTTAAGGTGTATTGGCAGATAATTGTGGAATAAAATGACTTGTGGTTATTTTTGGATGTTCATCTCTGAGACTATAACGTGTGGTGTGTGTGTTTATTGTGGGGTCACAGTACAGAGTAGTTGAGTAATTATTAAGATTGGGTGTTATTAAGGGAAATGGAACTCGTGACGACCCGGATCCCCGACCCCGGATCTGGGGGTGTTACATTATGCATCGGAATGTAATCCAGAAAATCCAGGAGTTACGTGTTATAATTATGGAAAAGTTGGGCATATTGTAAGGAGTTGTAGAATGATTACTCAAGATGCTACTTCCCAAGGGCCAACATCCCGCACAACTAGAGGCAGAACTTTCAAAAGGACCAAGAGATCGAGCGTTTAGAATTTGGACGTAGTTGCATTTGATTTGACACCCTTCGAGCTAGAAGAGTTCGATGTGATTTTAGGATCGGGTTGGTTGTCCTGTAATACGGCAAGGAGTGGTTTTAGAATAAGTGAAGTGTAAGTGTACAGAAGCCAATAGTAAGGTAAGTTTCTAGGTGTAGAAGCACTATAAAAAGTTCTTTCAATCATGCGAGAAAAAGGAGAAATAAGCCAAAGATGTTGTTGGAGAAAAGGGATGGAATTATGAGATTGTGTACCGATTATCGGGAGTTTAACAAAGCGATGAATAAGAATAAATAACTTCTATTAAGAATTAATTGCTTATGTGACCTGATTCAAGGAATGTGTAATTTCTCGGGGATTTACTTAAGATCCAGCCTGAGGACATGCCAAAGATCACGATTCAAACGAGTCATGAGCATTACAAGTTTGGTGATATCATGTGGAGTAACAAGTGTATGAGTCGTCTCTGAGGATTTAAAGAACATGGTGTATGGGGAGTACTTGGATAAGCAAATTGTATTTATTGATAACATCATCAGCTATTCAAAGAATAAGAAAGTCTGTGCGGAATGCCCAAGGATTTTCCTCTGAAGATTAGAAGGGAAACAACTATACATTGAGTTTTCAAGTATGGAATTTAGACCGAGGTTAACAAAAGATTCCGATTAATCCATTAACAACTACCTAAGCAAAGTCGGTATGGTAATAGATGCCTTGTACAGAAAGAAAGGAGTGGGTGTAACTAAGACCATTGAGGAGTTAATAAAAAAATTGGAAAGTGTGGAATGTGAAGTTCAAATACCTAAAGGTGATAAGAAGTGAATATATGAGATTACTTTTCAGCTTTAATTGATGGAAATGAGTATAAGTGTTTAAATGTTTGGGAATTAAGTTGAAAGTGAGTACCATTTATCATCCGTAGACGAAGGGCCAAAGTGAAAAGATGATTCAAACGATATAAGACATGTTGAGAGTATCTATTTTGGATTTTAAAGGAAACTTAGGTAATCACCTACCATTGTTTGAACTTTTCTATGTTAATAGTTATCATGCTAGTAGGGGAATGCTACCTTGCGAAGCCCTGTGTGGACATAAGTGTGGGTTCCCCTCTATTGCGAGAAAGTGGGAGTAGAGATGTTGTCAGGTTCTGAAATAATTCAGCACACCTAGTTCATAGTGATGTTGATTTGGAAAAGAGTTGAAGTAGCTCAGGATAGATAAGGAAAGAAAGCGGATTTGCTTCGAAAAGCGTGAATATATAGAATTAGGATCGTGGTGCAGGCAAAAGTTTCACCTTGGAAAAGATTGGTTAAGTTTGAATAGAAGGGACAAGTAGAGTCCTAAATATATGGAACCATTCAAGGTATTGATAAATATAGATAAAGTTGCCCATGAGTTGATGTTACCGTCACAACAATATACATATAATGTGTTTAGTGTGTTAATGTTAAGGCGATAAGTATCTGATTCGAATCAAGTGATTGATTAGGAGCCAATGGGCTCTTGTCCAAATTTGTTCTGCATAGAGTGATCGATCCAAATTCTTGATCGTTAAGGGCGAGTCCTCAAAAATGAATGTATATCTATAGTGAGTACATTTGAATAATCCTCGAGTAGAAGAGTCTACTCGGGAATTAGGGTCAGATATGCTTGACAAATATCCTCACTTGTTTAGTTAGTCCAGATTCTGAGGACATAACCTTTTTAAAGGGGGAAGAATATAACGACTCATGTATTTTTGTATTATTTAAATATGTAATTATGGAATTATTAAATAAATAAAATATGTGTATAGCTTTTGTCAGCTCGGTGTTGTTTTATTATTATGTATGCGTAATTTATGGGGTATCGGGTTGTTCGTGTAATTAATTATAGAGTTGTATTGAATTGTTTTCACTTTTAAAAGTGAATTTAATGCAAATTTATTTGCATAAATATTTGTTAATTTTCTGAAACTATTTAAAACGCGACCTGATTCGTTACTTGCGAATTTTGTGTTAAATCGGGTTGCTTTATTCTTTTTGGCTACGTGTCTAAATTATACAAAAGGTAGTACACGTGTAGTACAGTCGTGGGGGACAGCAGAAAAATTAATAATAAAATAAGACAAACACAGACCCAATTGAGCCTGTGTTCATCCCCTACCCCCAATCAATCTCTCTTCCCCTCTCTACTCTCTTAATTTCTCACAACCTCCCCTATTATTTTCTTTTCCTGTTTCTTGCTTCTCCCGTCCGTCTTCTGTTTACTCACCCCGTTTCACATGTTCTCTGTTTATTCCGGTAAGAAGAAAATTGCTGCCTTGGTTTTTTAATTTTCGGTCTGTTCCCGGTTGTTACCTCGCGTCTGGCTTCTTGTTATCTTTTTCTTCCCGTATGTATATGTATACCGTATGTATACACGTGTCATTATGTGTATCAACTGTGTAAGTGTGTGTTTTGTGTGTGTTGGTGGTGATCTGTTGCCGCCCTGCTTCCTTTGTTTCCGGTGTCGACATATTTCTGCTATTTGGTGTTGTGCACGCGCGTGCGTGTACTGCTGAAGATTGATTCTTTATTATTTTTATTTTTGCAGAAAATTATTTGAATAAACTTCATGATATAAAAAATAAAAATAATATTTTGTACCGGGAAATTTATTTAATCGGTAGGATTCGCGTTGGAAACCCGAAATGAACGGGTACCCGCGGATTTTACCACTGTCCGCGATGAATTTCGACAAGCGGACGGTGGACTGTGATGACTATTCTGAGTCCTAAAATTTTAAAATATTAATATAGTTCATAAATTATTTTCGAGATGCAAATAATCGGATAATAATAAAATTATTGGGTTGGATTGTGGTTGGGATTTGTGAAGTTGAATGGAGGTGGTTGCATTAATTGTCTGGTTGGGTTGTTGTGATTGACGTCGAATTGCTTCGACGGGTAGTCCGATAAACAAAGGAAACGCTGCCCGATTTCCGAGAAATTGAACTACGAAAATACGGGAGCGTATCTGATGATTATCGGGACGTCGAGTGGTTATATAAATATATGTGTGTTTTATATGAAATTTGATTGTACATGTGATGAAATATGTCGCCAAAACCAGTAACCCTAATTTTGCAAAGTGAAGAGTATACGTATTATTTGGAGACGAACACCGAACCGATTTTCGAGAACGTGAACCCTAATTGTTGAATGTGTTATTATTAATATGCATAATTACGAGTCGTAATTAAATATCGTTGGGTAGAATTGGTTTTGAGGATATGTCAAGCATACATAGACGTTTAACGTAGGGTATTTCGACTCTGTAGGTTATAGTCGAAGGACTCAAGAATTGATATCGGACCAAAGGTAACCTAGTGATCAGTCGACTAGCTCGGCGATGTTCCAAGCGAAGGACCTGAGTGTTAAATTCGGATCCAGGATAGTCTGATAAAAAGACGATAAAGCCGAGCGTCCGAGTCTATCCCAAATCAGTTAGTGATAGTTATAAAGCTTTGCAAGGCAAGTACCCTTAACCATTTTTTATGGTTCAGTATATATGAATGAAATATTGTTTTATTTTTGGAGGGGAACAGAAACGTTTTAAGTTACGTATCCCCTGTGTTTGAAAATGTTGTTAAATATATGTTTTGGGGAAAAGTAACTTCTGAAAGTACCTATCTCTAAAATGTGATTAAAAATGGAAAAGAAGTTTTTAATAGTGTGATGCGACAGAATTGATTTTAACAAGAGATAGGTAAAAGTGATTTTGAAACTGGATAAAATGAATCAGATATTGGATAACGTTGCGTAAGTGGCTAATTCGGTTGCGCGTATTACATAACTGATTAGTCCAGCATAGTTAATCAGAGACCTAGCTAGTCTCTGCGGATCCGGTTGATTTGTGTGAAAGCCCGATCAGCTTTCCTAGACATTTTGTGGTATAGCCCGGCCAACTATCCTAGATAATTTGTGTGGAGGCCTGATCAGCCGTCCCTAGATAACATCCAATACATATCTGATTGTGATTTTGTGGTTCCAGTAACGGAACAAGTGAATGAGGTTCCAGTAACGAAACCAGTGAATGAGGTTCCAGTAACGGAATAAATTGTTTTGGGTCCCCGTAACGGGACAAATGATTTTATGGTTCCTGGAATGGATCAGAAAGTTTGAAAATGAAAATAGCATGCTAAAATCGAACTCTGGTATTTATGCACAGCACACGACTGTTGATTTTGTTTTACAGAGCATGCAAGTGTTGATATCCAGTTTATACATGTTTTACTTGTTTTCTAATGAGTTATGAATTATGTTCCTATAGCTGCTTTACTTTAAATCGTTTTAACTTGTTATTCATATAGTGGTACTGCTGAGCAAATAATTGCTCACCCTTGCAGAATGTTTTATATATGTATTGCAGATGCCTAGGAGATTCTTCTATAGTAGTCAGGGCAGAGTTCCAGTTCCTTCTGTGTCAGGCTCCTCTGAGGTAGTTGTGTTGGACCAAAGATGGTCTATTGAGTTGTTATATTAAGATAGTATTGTTAGGATTGTTGTTAGTAAGTTGGTTTTGTGATGATTGTAACCTAAGTCATACTTAAACCTGGATAAGATCTTGGTAAATAGGGGGTTGTGTTTATATAATAATGTTGAGTTGGTTTATGTTATGTTATTATTATTGTTATTGATGACGTCAACTCCTGGTCCCGGGGTTGAGGCCGTCACATGGGTGTTAATTGCTTTGTATTTTAAGTGAGAGAGTTTATTATGCCACAGTTTTCTTTGCTCAATAGATGCCTTTATGTAGAAGCAACAAATACCATCCTTATTTGCTGAGTATAGATCTACAACAAACGAGCTTCCATTTCTTGCTCTTTTCAAAGCAACTTCACCATTCTTTTTGTTGATAATTGAGCAGTCTCCTTTGTCAAATGAAACCTTGAATCCTTTATCTGTGAATTGGCTGACACTCAGGAGATTCACCTCAAGACCAGCTACCAGTGTTACATCTTTAATGACAGCATTCCCAGAAATTAACTTGCCATATCCCATTGTGAATCCTTTGTTGTTGTCTCCAAAAGTCACCAATGGGACAACCATCTCCTCAAATTGTGATAGCAGGGTCTTATCACTTATCCTATGTCTGGAGCATCCACTGTCAATGATCCATTTGACTCTCTTTATTTTTTCCGGCACGCAATGAGGATTAAGTGCATTTAGCTACCCAAGTAGTGTTGGGTAATTTTTTCTTGTTAACAGAAGTTGTAGAAGTAGAATTTGATGATTCAGAAAGAACAGTGTTCAATGATTGATTTGCATTTTTCCTTTTTGATATAGATCCAAGGTTAACTTTTTTGAGATCTGCTCTCAGTTTATGACGGCTTTTCATCACTTTCATATTGCAAGGAATGCAATCAAACTTATCACGGAATAAGTAGGGATCTTCAGCCTTTGCTTCATTGTATTTGTATGCTCCTTCTTTTGGATCACTAACAACCTTTTTGTAAAGGTGAGTTAGGTGATTTGTTGAGCCACTTTTGACATTGTTTCCTGAGAGCATCTGCAACAAAAGCAAAGTTATTGCTCTTGTTCACTCCAATTTTCCTATTTCTGTTCTTCTTCTTCTTCTTTCCTGCATTCTCAGTCTTGATTTCCTTGATTGGTGTCTTGGAAACTTGATTGACCATGGGCTTCTTCTCAATTTCAACGGTGGGAGTGGCTTTTTCATTTTTCTTTTCACTGTCTTCATCTGCAAGTTCTTGCTTGATGACCAAGTCAACCTCACTAAAATTAACTTCACATGCCTTGAACAAAGGTGCATCAACTTTTCTTAGTATTACTGGGACATCTTGATCAACAATTGCTTTACCTTTGTCACCTTCACTTTTCTTGTTATTGTTCAAGGCATCATAGTCCAAAAACAATAACTATATTAGCACATGGTTTGTTCTTCTCATGGTATTGTCCAACCAACTGAGATGCATTTCTGAAAGACTTCAATTTCACCTCATTCTTCTCCAACTTTTCCCTCAACACAGCTTCAATTTCACTTGCACACTTAAGCTTGTTTTTCAGATATTAATTTTCTTGCTTGACTGTTTCAAGCTCAACAAGCTGCAGTTCCAATTCTTGCTTTTCAGTCTCAAGCTTCTCATTTGTTTTTGCAAGTCTACTAACTTCCTCAATAGCTTCCATCATGTTTGTATGGATATGAAACATCTCTACACTCATCTTTTCAACAATTTCTTTAAATTGACTTGTATCTAGATCAGTAGTGGTTAAAGTTGGTACCTATTATTTTGAAGAGGATGATTCTCCATGCTCAAGAGACATGAGTGCATAATATCCAAATTCTTCTTTGTAATCATCTTCATTAATGTAATCCCAACTTTTACCTTCAGCTATATAAGTCTTTCCCTGTTGTTTCTTCAAGAGAGCTTCATACTTTGCTTCCAATTCCAAATAGGCTTTATCCTTTTTCACTTTCTTTGGCTTCCTGCATTCAACTACAAAGTGGTCCAATTCTTCACAGTTAAAGCACCTTATTTTTGATCTGTCAACAGATCCAATTTTGTAACCACCTTTGCTAGCTGAGTTAAACTATGTTTTTGATTTCCAGTTGTTGTTATTTGAGGACTTTCCCTTATTCTTGAAAAACTTTGGCTTTTTAACCCTGATGTTAGAAAATTTTCTATCCAGGTAAACCATAGATTGATCCATCTCATCTAGCTCATCAAGGGTGTAGTATTCATCTTCTTCTAGCTCCAAAATAACTTGTTTCTGAGGTTCCTTGTTCTTTTGCTCAACAGTATGAATGCCTATAGTTTGAGCATCTTGTTCATCCTCACTTGCTTCACTGTCATTGACCACTAAGGAACTAGATCCATCAACCATATTAACTTCATTTGCCTTCAATGACTTTCTTTGTAACATCTCAAGCTCATATGTATTCAAGATACCATATAGGACTTATAGTGTCATTATGCTCAAGTCTCTTCCTTCTCTAATAGCTGATATTTTCTGTTCAAGATGGTCAAGAAGGGATAGAAAAAACTTTAGGTTAACCTCCTCAGCTTCATAATATTAATCATGAAGTTGCAAGTCATTTATCAATTGGTTGAATCTTTCAAAAACTTCAGTAATTCCTTCTTTATGTTTTTCCATGAAACCCTGATACTGAGACACCAGTATTCTCATTTGATTAGACCTCAATTCCTCTATACCCTCACACAAAATTTCAATTATCTCCCAAATCTGTTTGGCTGTGTCACAGTTGACAATATTTTTGTACATAAAATTGTCAAATGACTCTATCAGTATTAGTTGCAGGCCAATATCTAGAGAGATTTTTTCCTTTTCAGGCTCAGTGTATTTTGAGGGGTCTTTAGGGGCAAAATGGGCTGGAATGACCAAGTCTCCATCAGTAGATTCATCAACTCTTTACATGGGAATAAAATGGCCATTCTTGAGAATCTGGATGTACATGGGATCGACCATCCATATAAATAGCATCATCTTCTTTTTCCACAGTGTGTAGTTAGCTTTGTCAAAGGCCGGTATCTTGATGCTACTTAACTTTTGTGCACTCATTCTTCCAAGATCTTTATCTGTTTACATTTAGATTTTGCTCTGATACCACTTGTTATATATTGAATGCAACACATAGGGGGTGAATGTATTTTTTGGATTTTTAGCCTTTTTAAACTTGTTTGGATTTTAGGGGAACAAAGTAGTTTAGAGTTTGCAGAGATATTGTGTTAACAGAAATAAACAACAAGCACAGTATTTTTAAAACTTACTTAATTTGTATTCGATTAACTTGGTCTTGCTACAAATTCTGTGTTCTTAAAATAATAAGAACTCAGCTTCTTTCTTGAGAGAATACAAAAAAATTTTGATACGTTTTCTTCCTTGTGAACTAAGGACCAGTGCATACTTTATATACTAGCAGCACGTGTTTACAAGACTTGCACTAAAATGTAATAAACTACTTTCTAAAGCAACCTTTTTCTATTTCTATTTCTAGCTTAGCAAATCTGTGCAGAATCTTGCAGGTCAGTGACCATCCTTTGTCCATTTAATCCTAGCCCTTGATCTTGTATTCTTCCAGCTACTTTATAGACTTTCCAATCTAGTTGATAGATTATTTGTTGACTGATAATCTTGAATCTTGAAATTGTCTACATTCTGTATTTGATAAGCATGTCGAGATCTCAAGTTTGTTCTATAGAGAAGTGACATCTCGATAAGTATAATGACTTATTGAGATATCTGAGTTCTCTATAGGTATACTTGACTTGTCGAGGTCTCTAGATCCTTGCATGTGAAATAACTTCTCGATATGTCTGAGATCTCTACATATAGAAATGACTTATCGATATCTCTGAGATCTCTGCATACACATTTTGACTTGTCGATATCTCTAAGATCTATATATGAGGAATTGACTTGTTGATATCTTTATTCCTTCACATCTTCATTTGACTTGTCGATATTTGTGAGTTCTCTACATGCAGAAATGACTTGTCGATATCTCCAGTTCTCTACATCTTCTTTTGACTTGTCGATATCTGAGACTTCTCTATAATCCATTTTGGACTTCTCGATTAGTCATTCTGGACTTCTTGAATGACTTCTCGATATAACTTGATCTGTGACTTGTCGATATATTGAATAAGAACATTTTTCATAGAACTATTTTATTCAAATCCAAGCTTCTACACTTTTCTCTGAGGCATGACCATGTCTTGATCTTCTTTCAGAGTTTATTCCTTAGCTTGAATTTGTTCAAAGAAAAATCCTCCAGTTTAATCTTTTAACCTTTTTACAGACTCAAGAAATACAATACAGAATATAAAATTGATTATCAAACAACTAAGTCTCAGGGTTGTCAATGTGACCTAGTCTTGTTATTATATAGGCATGTATTGCACAATATGACATGTATATCGATCAACAAGCTCTGATACCAATTGTTAGGTCCCTAAGTATTGTAGAAGGGGGGGTTGAATATGATACTCACTAAATTAAAAAAATCAAATCTTTTGCGGATATATAATTTAGTGTTCGGTTAGTGGTTCTGTGTTCTTGAAGTGAATAGTGTTTAGGACAATAAATTAACGAAGACAAGATATTCGGGAAAGTATATATTCATAAATAAATATCAAGGGTGTTGCTACACTCCGATAAATAAATTAACCGGATACAATCCAAGAACAACAATGTTCTTGCTTCTACAAATACTTACAAATAAAATCCTATATAATGATCTAGCATTTTGTTTGTCTAAGGATCTAATTACCGGGTAACAATTATAATACCCCTATAAATATACAAGAGTTAAATCGGGCATTATAACGTTTCTCCGGTGAGAAGTTAAATGGATATTCAATGTGCTGAGTTTCTCTGTATTTCCTTGCTTCTTGTTTCACCAGCTCTCGTGAGAGAGAAGATGAACAGAACAATACAATCTTAAAAATGTTGGCTGATAATTTTTCTGCTTCTGTAGTGTACACTTATCTCATATTGAAATACGTGGCCAAATGTTTACCACATAAAACAATTGATAGTAATAAATAAAGTGTGGCTGAGAGATTTGCTTTCAGGGACTTTGATTTCACTACTTGTGACTAGGGGAAGTAAGTTAGCACTTCAATTCTTTCCACAAGCACTTATTGGCGACTACTAGGAGATCAATGAAGTCTTACTTGCGACCATGCTTCTCCCAGGGGCTTACTTGCGCACTTAGCTGCTAGAGGAAGTGACTTCCATTGTATAACTCCCAACTTGCGACTAGAACAAGTACTAGGGAGCTAAGTTACGACCTCAAGGTCGAAGAAGACTAAGTCATGACCTGCACTTCTCTTCTTTTCTAACTAGTGACTTCCTCCTCCTAGGTGAAGTGTGACTTGAGACCAAGTGACAAAAGGTAGTTGCCTTAGAGAATTTTGATGTCTTGTGCATGAAACTCTAAGTTGCGACTAGTTCTTCCTTGGAGGCTTGCATTAATCCCAAGCCAGGTATGACTTGCGACTTCTAGGATTCCTCCTAGCATTTTACTTGCGACTACATCTTCCCTAGTTGTAACAGCCCGCACTTCCGTACTATTAATTCTAAATTAAAACTAATACAAAATATAATTATTAATCCAAAATTCTATTACAATGGTGACTATTACAAAAGCGCAGCTAAAAGAAGTCCAAAAGTCATTCTAGTCCAATTCTAAGTTCTCGAACTCCAATGCTATCCAACTCGAATCTTAGGAAAAGCCATGAAATTAAAAGTAATGAGCTAAACAGCCCAGTAAGAAACCAATTTATCCAACTAGCTGGCCAAGTAACAAGTACACAAATAACAAAATATGATAATCTATATGATATACTGTAATAACCCAAATTTTCGAGACTTTGTAAAACGTTTGATGAATAGTAACCCTGAAGATTGAGGAAAATGTTTTAGCCCACACTATATTATGCATGGAAAATTTAGTTTCCGAGTCGATATCGTGATTATACGTACCTAATGAATGTATGTAAAAGCCATTAATTTCGGAAGAAAATGAACTTCATAAAACGATTTTATCTTACGAACTGTCGAGGAATACGAGAATCACAATGCAATTACGAATCTAAAATCCTACAAATAAAAACCCAAGTACAAGGCTTCAAAGCATAAAGGACTTTACGAAGATTTATTACGAAAATGAATAAGCGATCAAGCGAATACGTAAGCGAATAAATAAAACATATCAAGCCATGCAAATTCCCATGCAAACCATGAACACTAATGAAAACTAACTAGTAAGGAAGTAACCAAGGATTGGAAACCAAATAGTAACCAATCTAAGATGCATAGTAACCTAGCTAGGCAAATAGTAGTATGAATAGTAATTGGGGTACTTGGCTAACAAAATAGCTTTGAAAATAGCCAAGATAGAAGATATGTACTAAAGATATGCATATATAGGAATATATACACACATAAATATATCTCTTATTCAAGAAGAAACACAACCAAGCAAGCAAAAACTCTCTCTCCCCTGAACAAGCACCATTCGGCCATTTTAAGAAAAATGAGGAATCAAATTTCAAACTCCAACTTCTAGCCATGGATAAATGCTCCAATTAATTTCTAAGATTCCTAAATATCAAACTAAGGTAAGATAATTTTTTTAAAGCATTTCATTGAGGTTTGTATGGTTAAATAAATCCATAAAAGTGATGATGAATAGTGCCAAATAGTAAAATTTCTTGATTCTCATGGAAAAATTTAGGATCCGTAAGCACACCCAAGCCTCACCAAGTTTCATCCATCAATAATAACACCTTACAAGCTTTTAATAAAGGTATAAATCTTTACCCAAACTTTGTTTAAGGTTTAAGTTTCAAGAAAATCATGGATCTTAGTTATAAACCTAATTTTGATGGTTGATATGTTGTTTTCTTGATGATTAGTTAGTTAGTTGCTAAGGTTGATGTTGTGGCCTCAAGAACTTGATTTTCTTGAGAGGAGTAAGTGTTAAGATGATGGTATGATGATGGTTAGTAATTGATTAGTCGTTTAGAGTGAAAACGAAACTCGAATCGCGAGCGTAACGTCGACAAAACGAGCGAATCGTAACCTTACGTTTTTTGAAGAAATACAGAATGTATAAACTATGATTTATTAAAAATTAAGAATTGAAAATGATAGAGATTGTTGTAAGGATAGTTTAGGCGCCTGAATCGCTTGATTTTGATTTACAGTTCAAAAGTTAGGCCGTTTTAGTAAAAACGATTTACGCGATAAAAACTGCTGCGAATTACGAACTTTGGAAATTGAAATGATCGACTTATAAGTATTCACAAATTATGAAATTTTTATAGAGAGTAATAAATGGAATATACTAACTGCCATAAAAATTTCAAGTTAAAATATGTATTTTTCAATTCTATAAAAATGTCGGTGCCGAGATCGCGCGAGTAGAAATCCTTAAGAATCGCGAGTGGAGCCGAGGGACAAATTATAAACGAGATTAAACGGACGTAAAGGATTATGAAAGAAAACGAATTTAAAAAGTACTCGTACTTATTAAAATGGTGAGAGTAAAGAGAGTCACGTAAATGAATAGTAAGTATTGTGTATTTACCAAGTGACAATAAATACGATTGGAATCTAACGGAATGATAAATGTTCTTGATTTTAGATTTTTGGACGAACCCTAGAGCAACCTCCACCTCGAAGCACCCAGGAAAGTTTACGAACCCTGTTCTATATACTGTTGTGTTTTGAAGATTATTTTTACTATTTTCGTACGAATGTCATATTTGCCATGATAGTAAAATACGAGTTTTTACGTATCAATAACATTTGAGTTTACGATGAATATATCGTAGAATATTTTAACGCTATAGTAGAGCGTGATGTATAAGTTGTAAGACCGAGAGTCAGTCAGTTTTTATAAAGTATAAACCCGAAAATCATTCGGGAGATATTTTGGATGATTAAAAGTCCGTAGCTATTTTATTTCAAGGGACTCGATGTCTACTTGTGAAATATTAAAGTACCTCGAAATTATTTAAAATAATTTTCAAAGATCGTATTCCTTCAACTATATTTAATTAATGGAACGTTAAATATTATTTCAAGAATTCATTTAAATAAGAGAAGCATTTTCCAATGATTATTTATTTCAAACTAAATTATTTTATATTTATTAAAGATTACCTTAATTATTTAAACATTAATTAGTTAAGGAATATTATTTCAAATATTCTTTAAAATATAATTATTTGAGGTTTAATTATTTAATAATTATTATTTAATTATTAAATATTTATTAAATGATTAATATTATTTAAAAATTATAAAACCTATTTTAAAATATTTTATGAGTTTCAGAAAATCATTTTAATCCTTTCGGATCGTCGGAAATGTTATCTCAACATATTTTAAATATTTTGACTATAATGTCAAAAGAAACCCCCCCTTAAATACTTATCTATTGACAACGGTCAACTCACATTATCTTAGTACTTCCTCTAAAAATTCTCGGAAGTATATATATATATATATATATATATATATATATATATATATATATAAGACGAGATGTGCCTATCAACAAGCGAAACGCTTGGGGAACTTCGATAGAGTTCGATGTTCCAAGTATATGATAGGATTCTTAAAAGGACAAGGGAGGGGTAGAGATCCAGTACTTCATGTACTTGGGAGACTACTACTTTAATTTCGTATCCGAAGGTACCATGTGTATTGAAGGACATACGAAGTATTCAAAACGTACCTGGGAGAAATTGGAAGCATAAAAAGCCTGAATGCGGCTAGGGTGACAACTGGGAGTAAGAAAGTCGTCCCTTTACATGTAGAGAATAATAATAATATTCTGTTGTACGACTGATCATCGTATAGTAGGGGCTCCGGTGAATGAATTATTCTTCCAATTGGAACTGATATGCAATACTGTAACCCAAGCCTAGACGTTGGGTTTACCATTAAGGTATGTGCAGACTAATAAGTAAATAAAAAAACTGTTTTGAAAAGAGGTGTGTATCACCAAGAAAACTATTTCAAATAAACCTATATATCATATACGGAATCAGATATAAATTTCTTATACAGTCTTTTCATACCGTACATTATTATGCTGGGCATTATAGCTCATACTTGTTTTCTTAAAATGACACAACGCAACAGTGAACCAAGATGCCGGTCAGAAAGCTCTCAGCCCGGAAGCTAGTAGGAAATGGTCAGTTTTTCCATAAATTGTTTGGTGCAGTGCCACAGGTAGACCATATAAGCTAGATTGGGTTTCAGTTATTTTTAGTCCAGCTTATATTTAAGTATGACTTATGTAAGGTAGTAACAAAGAAACGAATATTTAGATGCCGGTCTAACCTTAAGTAAAGGTTACACCCGTGGTAAGACTTAATTACTTTTGGTCTGTAATAACTATCACTTTGTAGAATTAACAACTTAAGTAATGCATCGTTCGTTTCCAAGACAATAACCTGTAAGTGTGTGTGTGTGTGTTGATAAGTATGGGGTCAAAGATGTGTGAGTATATATATATAATGTTGTGCAAAATAAGTGTTAAACATGATTCAAGATGACGTGGCCTCTTAGATCCCTGACCCTAGATTTTGGGGTGCCACATATACGAAACACACACTTTCAATAAACTTTCTTATTTTTATTCGATACATAGGATACACATAACACATAACAACAACAATTCAAAACCTATAATCCATGCTACAACCACTAAAAACCGGTGATCACGGTCCTAAATTTTCAGAAAACTATCACTACAATCCGGTGACTACGGTCCTAAGTTCTTATTCGATATTTTCACAGACCATGACATAAATCACAGATCCAAACTTATCACCTAGACATCACACATACACCTTGATAAATATTATATAACACATAATACTTTCAAATATATCATCACTTAGCCCATTTTTTATAATCAAATATATACACATATGCCATAACACACGATTTTGAAAATACTAGTAAGATCGATCGAAAACTTACCTCAAAACCTGACCAGATCTAACTTTACTCTTTTTGACCATTTAAATGACATCTTCTTGAAAGACACGAATGTAATAACCCAAATTTTTGGACTCTTTGTAATCCTTATGAATAGTGATTTTGCTGATTTTGTTGATTAAGGAAATTTGTCATGCCACACTATGTAGGAGTACTTTTATTGATCATCTGAGATCTTGTTAGTACTCCATAGAGTATATGAGTGTATGTAAAGATCGTCAGAATCCAAATTCGAACACTTTGATTTTTCCCGAAAATCCACCAGATATCAGAAGAATTGAGTATAAGGTAACATGATTAAAAGGATTTAAATTCAAGGATTATAAGAGAGGATCATTAAAGGAATATAAAATATTGAGAAAGATTTAGGGAAGCTCAAATAATGAGATCCCGGATATGATCCCTCAAACGGATAACGAGAACGAAAGTTAAGCGAAATGTAAAACAGATAAGCGACCATTAGCCAAGTAATTAAGCACTAATCAGAGGGGATTAGTGGGTTGTGACATCATCCAACCATAAGGTTTGGATAAATGTCCTTGTGATGATGTAATGGAGGTGATGTCATCACTTTATTAAAGTTAAAGGAAGATATTTATCAAGGATTAATCCTAGCCAAGCAAATCATTTCACAAACTTTAGCATTCAAGAATCAAGCAAGCTCTCTTCTTCTACCCCGCCTAAACTCTCGGCTGGTTTTTTTCAAGAAGCAAACCTTAGCTTCTCTTGCTCTAAAATCACAAGGTAATTACCATAGCTTCCTTATCTACTAGTGAATGCATGGTAGAAGTTTGGAATCCAAATTCCATTCTTAACCTAGGCAAACAAATCATCAAAAGTGATGATGAGTAGTAACTTTGAAGAACTAATGCTAGTTTTCTTGATTTTTATTAAATGTTAAGGTTATACAAGCAAGGATCAAGGTTCTTTTAGGCATTCAAAGCTCTTGGGTTGTGTTAGGAAGCTTCAAGGAGGTATAAACAACTCTCACCTTCAACTTATAGTTTGAACTTTGAGTTTTGATGACTTTATGGATGGATTAATGTATATATAGAAAGATCCATGTATATATGGCAAAATCCATGTATATATGGCAAAATCCATGTATATATAGCAAGATCTATGTATGTTAGATAGTTTTGGTTACTTTGTGGTGGTGATTGCTATTAACCTATGTTAATGATGGAATGGGTGGATGATATTGAGAATTTTTGACTTGGTTAGTATTGTTTAGATGAAGTATTGTTGTGTTGATAATGGTTGATGAATTGGTGAGGTTTTGGTATAGTGAAAATTTGGGAAAACTCGTAAACATATCCGTCGTAATGCCCATTTTCACTCAACTGTTTGTACTTGGTGTTCGGGACAGAAAGATCACTGACCAATCTGTAACTTTGCCATTTTTAGCTAGATTATGTCGTAAGCTTCGCTTTGTTATGTGGTTCGTTTAGATCCGATGTAAGGTTTAGGAGAAACGACGGTTTTAAGTAACGGTGTTTCCCGAGCGAACCATTACCCCTCGCTTTTCTTTGAAACCTTGATTAAGGTCCTTAAATGACTAATTGGAGTACGACACAATTATGTAAGATTAACTGGTCAGTTGGTAGAGTATTCGCAAAAGAGTTGCCTTAAAAAATTAAACGATTTATTTTATAAAAATAGTGGAGCCGAGGGTACTCGAGCGACTTATGTGAATCGTTAAGCGCAAAAAGCGAACATTATGGTCGAATTGGTTAAATTCTAGTATCTTAAGCGACCGTAGTTTAATTCCAACTTATATGTTGTTTATAGCTTACCAGACTCGACTCAGGCCTTTTACCACCCCCAGTAGCTCAGGCAAGTTTTCTACCCGTTATATTGTTGTTGTGATATAATATATGGATATATTATCTTGAGATAGGTGCATGGTTATTATTAGAAACATCTTGCGATATATTGGAGCATGTTAATATGATATATATATATATATACATGCATGTTTTGTAATCTTGATATTTCATTGTCGATTCAATTGTTATAAACTGCATAATATCTATGCTAGAAATAGGCATTATTTGCGTATACCCTTAGTGTAGGGGACCCAAAGTTGAATATTTTCCTAAAACCGGGAGGCGAGGTTCCCGAGTATATATTATATAGTTTTTTGTAACTATTAATCGAATAAGGTATATTCGATGGTTTTGAATAATAATCAAACTTATTTTCAATAATTCAAATAAAGATCGTACTTTCGTATAAGTATATCTTTTGTTATTTATTATTCGTTTAAAGTATGAGTTTTAAAACTTCTACTTCAATTATTTTAATAAAGATTATCCTTTATGGGAATATTATTTAAATAATAATATTCATATATTTTCTAACATATCGGGACTTTTTTATTTTATTAAATCATCATTACTCCAAACATTCTTAAAAATGTTTTCGAGTCTTCAAAATGATTTTAAAAGTTAGAGCGGATCCCAAAACTCATTTTTAAATTTAAGATCTTTCTTTCTAAGGGGATTTAAATACTCGCTCAAAACCTAAGGGATCCGGCTCCCTAGTGTATTTTTTGCACAACGAAGTTGCTAATTTGATGAAAGAGTTTGATTACTTGCCCAATATTCGGGAAGTAAGCTCAATCAAAATGCGTTGGCATAAGCGACATAGGATCAGTGGGAGTCCATCAAGGTGTAAGTGGATGAGTGGCAGTCCATCTAAGCGTAAGTGGCTGAGTGGCAGTCCAGCATAAGGTCATAATGCGGACAGGGTGATGACCAGTGGGAAATTCATCCATCTACTAGTTGAAAAGGTGACTTGATATATTTGCCTGATCAGCAAGATATCAGGTTTATGCCAAAGTTTCTTCTTTCCAAAATCTTGGGAATGACAACTCTTCTTATACTTTTCATAGCAGAAGAGAGTATGAGATGTATATATATATATATATATATATATATATATATATATATATATATATATATATATATCGGGACTTAATGAAGTATCTAGTAACTTCATTTCTTTTAAATTATATTTCAAATATTAAATCTATTCAAGTCTTATCTTGTAGTCTCATCTATGTGATGAACTTTCGAAAACTTATTATACTTTGAACAGTGGTAGTTCAAGTAGTTTTCTAAAATGATATAAGTATATCGAAGTATTTATAACTTCATCTTCTTTTAAGCTTTTATCCAGTAAGTAATTATCTTACACTTGATAAAGATTTTCAGTAAGTTATCAATTCAGACACTTGCTTTATTGATTAATCTATATATTATCTTGCGAGTTGTAATGCTCACTCTTGCTTCATTTCTTCATCACACAACAACAGTTAGGAAGGATGTCCAGACTCAAGCAGACCCAGTGCAAGAGCGTGGGAAGCATCCCGCGTCTTCTCGTTGATATCATAGCTGCCATAGCTTTAGAGGTAGATCTATTTGTAGACCAGGCATTCTACTTTTGGGAATCAATTATGTATAATTATAACTTATGTTGGATAATGGCAACAATCGGTAAAATTATTAAGTAATCATTTTGGGTTGTAATAACTTTTAACTTATGGATTTCAATGACTTTACTTATTTCAATTTCATCTCTGAGACTATAACGTGTTGTGGTGTGAGTTATTGTGGGGTCACAACATGAGGTTATTTACTTTTAATTATGTTAAGTGACATTTATGGAAAGAAAGACTGTGACGACCCGGATCCCCGATCCCGGATCTGGGGGTGTTATAGAAATGGTATCAGAGCTAAGCGTTATAAACCTCAGAGATGATGCGACGATATAATAATAAACTCACAAAGATAATAAGAACTCTTTCCAAGTTCATAGTCGGACTACTTAAAGTAGCGCTAATAGTTAAAACCCTTACGGGAATTTTTATAAGTATCATGATAGTAACTTAGCTCGTTTAATGTGTATGTGCACGAAATAGAGGACCCAGAGATGTTCGAGCATGAGCATGATAAGGCACTACTAGGTGTCGAGGATCAGGAGGAGCCTGAGGAGGATGATGCGGATGAAGAGGACCCCTCAGAGGAGTCAGAGATAGAGGTTATTGAGATTTCAGATGAGGAGGACCCGGATGAGGTCCCAGTAACTGAGGAGGTTGTGGCCCCTGCTGAGGAGCATGTTGGTGCTATCGTGGAGTATACAGGTATCCACCTACCCTCACTCCCCGTGGTCAGAGCTCCTACCCCTCCACCACTACCTTGGAGCCCCTATGATGACGGCTCTGAGACCCATACTCCCGAGCCCAGGCAGACCGAGGAGGCATCCCCGGCGGATCCAGATTCACCACCCCTCGACCTTGCCCATAGGCAGTCTTTGTTAGCTCACGGCTATGTTCAGGATGTTCTGAGGACGCGATTGGTTGTTGTTGAGGCCCGGCTGGATGAGGCCAGGAGAGAGTTAGATGTAGAGAGTGTTGGTAGACGTGCACGGGCTCATAAGGCTAGAGTTACCATACCCCGATCTCTGAGGAGAGAGCTGACTGGGATAGAGCTTATGGCCCGTGCGAGACTCCGATCGCTTCATGGAGACGGACATGGCAGGATATCCAGGAGGCAGGTTGATTAAATTTTCCATCGTGCGATGGAGAGAGTATGGGAGTTGACCCGCTCTCGTGATTGATTCAGGACCAGTGATGTGGTAGTCTAGTCGTCTAGTTAATTAAGGCCATAGTAAGATCCAGTTTTCCGGGATAGTTGACTTGTATATAGTATCCCTCTCTCTGACTAGAAAGATAGACTCATATATTTCACTTTTGGGCAGATGACTGTAGCACTATTGTACTTTTGACCAGATCGAAGTATGTATTTCTTGCATTATGTATATATTTGTTTCCTTTCTGTTCAGTTCCTTGGTGACGAGATCACTGTGTTTATCTTTATTATTACTACACTTCTTGTGATTAGAACTGTCATATTATAATAGAACTGCGAGATATGTTTTTCCCATTATAGTAAATGTGCGGGGTACAATCTTATGTGTATGATTGTGACCTAACGTTGAATTTTCCAAAATTTATCAGTATCATGCCACCAAGAAGGATTGGAACTAGGGCGAACCCTGGATTTAAGGACCAGGGAAGCCATAACCAAGATGCTAGAAACCAAGAGCACAGTGAAGATGAAGATGAAGATTATGTTGAACAGGATGACTCCCAGTATGGAGCGGAGGAGGAAACATTTGATGTTGGAGGATTTGAAATAGATGCTGAAGAAGGAGAAACTGGGGTTGAGCAACAGGTAGCAAACCCAGGCATGGATCCCATGGGGCAGTTCATGCAACTACTAAGGTAGAACTTGGAACGTCAACCAAACCCACTCCCTCAAGGAAATAACAATGTTGTGGCAAACTCTTTCAGGGCTTTCAAGTCCCTTAAGCCCCCTGAGTTCCACGGATCAGCCGACCCAGTTGAGGCAAGAGCATGTCTAAAGGAAATGGAGAAATCCTTTGAGATTCTGAGTACCGATGAGGCACAGAAGACTATATTTGCTACATACCTCCTGAAGGGAGAGGCCAAGAAAAATATGGAGACGGATGCTATCATAACCTGGGAGAGGTTTAGTCAATTGTTCTTGGGAAAATATTTCCCGAGGTTTATGGAGAACCAGATGGAGCTCAAGTTCTTGGAGCTAAAGCAGAATAACTTATCTGTAGCAGAGTACGAAGCTAAATTTACTGAGTTATCAAGGTTTGTGCCGGAGTTTATGAATACCGAGGAAAAGAAAGCTAGGAGGTTTCAGCAGGGACTGAAATAATGGATTCAGAATAGGGTGGAAATCCTTGAGCTTACAGACTATGCCACTTTAGTAAAAAAGGCAACAATTGCAGAAGCCGGAAGTAAACAGATGCACAAGGAAAGAGAGAAGAAAGGGATAAAGAGAAAGAGCATAAGTATGGGTGGAGGTTCCGCAAAAGGGAGATTCCCAAATAGGTTTAACCGAGGAACAATATCTCTACCAGGAAGAAGTGTCTGGTTTAGACAGCCCATGAGTGTGAATGCGAGCCAGAGCGGCCCGAAATCAGGGATGTCCCATTCCAACCAGTCTCGACCCCCATTACCAGCATGTAACACTTGTGGAAGGATGCATTCCTGGGAGTGTAAAGGGAAGCCAGTAACCTGCTTTAAGTGTAGTCGAGAGGGTCACTATTCAACCAAGTGCCCTTCGTCAACCCCCGTCGTCATTCCAACCACCACTTGTCATCAGTGTGGACATTCGGGTCATTGGAAGAGGGAATGCCCAATGAACAAACCAGCAGCTTCGGGAGCAAGCAGGGCTGCCTCCAATAAGCCACCTACTGCAAGGACTTTCAACATGATAGTTCAAGATGCTACAAAAGACTAAGATGTGATAGCAGGTACCCTTTCTCTAAATTCAGTCAGTGCAAATATTTTATTTGATTCGGGAGCAACTAAATCATTTATATCGAGGGACTTTGCACATAAATTAAGACTTAAAGCTGAACCCTTGATAAAAACATTACAAGTAGAGATAGCCAACCATGAAGTTATCCCTGTTTACCAGATTTACCCCTCATGTGAGTTAGGCATAGGGGAACAATCTTTTAGTGTTGATCTAATTCCTTTTAAATTAGGGGAATTTGACGTAATTTTTGGAATGGACTGACTATCTATCAATGATGCTCAGATAGACTGTGAAGGGAAGAAAGTTAAGTTAAATATCCCAGGGAAGAAAGGAGTCATATTTAGAGGGAAAAAACAGATGCAGAAATTTTTGACCATGGCCCGGGCCAATAAGATGCTACGAAAAGGAAATGAGGCTTACTTAGCCTATGTGGTGGACACGCAGAAGGAAGTGCCCAACTTGCAAGACATTCCGGTAGTCAAGGAATTTGAAGATGTATTCCCACAAGACCTTCCAAGACTACCACCCGATAGAGTGATTGAATTTGCTATTGAGTTGGACCCAGGGACAACACCAGTTTCAAAGGCACCCTACCGGTTAACCCCGTTAGAAATGAAGGAACTGGCTACCCAATTACAGGAACTTTTGGATAAGGGTATGATAAGACCTAGTGTGTCTCCATGGGGAGCACCAGTATTATTTGTTAAGAAGAAAGATGGGAGCATGAGGCTGTGCATTGACTACCGAGAGTTAAACAAGCTAACCATAAAGAACAGGTACCCGTTACCCAGAATAGACAATTTGTTCGACCAGCTAAAGGATGTTGTCTATTTTTCCAAGATTGACCTGAGAACTGGATATCACCAACTAAAGATTAAACCCGAAGATATTCCAAATACTGCGTTCCGTACCAGGTATGGGCACTATGAGTTCTTGGTGATGTCCTTTGGATTAACCAATGCCCCAGCGGCTTTCATGGATTTAATGAATAGAGTATTCAAGAAGTACTTGGACAAGTGTGTGATAGTTTTTATTGATGATATTTTAATCTACTCAAGGATCGAGGCAGAACATGCAGAGCATTTGAGGATAGCTCTAGGAATACTCAGAGAAGAACAACTGTATGCCAAATTCTCGAAGTGTGAATTCTGGCGGAATGAAGTACAGTTTTTAGGGCATGTGATCAATAAGGAAGGAGTATTGGTCGACCCCTCCAAGATATGGTGATCTCAAATTGGGAAAGGCCAACCACACCCACAGAGGTAAGGAGTTTCATAGGATTGGCCGGCTACTGTCGTAGATTTGTTCAGGATTTTGCGAAGATCGCAGCCCCTTTGACACGACTTACTCGTAAGACAAAGAAGTTTGAATGGACAGAGAAATACGAGAACAGTTTTCAAGAATTGAAGAAAAGATTGGTGACGGCCCCTGTGTTGGTGTTGCCAGACGGAAAAGGAGATTTTATGATATATAGTGACGCGTCGCACAAAGGATTAGGGTGCGTGCTTATGCAGCACGGTAAGGTGATCGTGTATGCGTCGAGACAACTGAAGGAATACGAGATTAGATATCCTACCCATGATCTTGAGCTCGCGGAAATAGTTTTTGCCTTACAAATTTGGAGGCACTACTTGTATGGAGAGAAGTGCGAGATTTTCACAGACCATAAGAGGCTCAAGTACATATTCACGCAGAAAGAGCTCAACATGCGCCAGAGAAGATGGTTAGAACTAATCAAGGACTATGATTGTGAGATTCTCTATCATCCAGGGAAAGCCAATGTGGTGGCCGACGCCCTTAGTAGGAAGGAAAGACTTAAAATGATAATATCTTCGGAGGAATTGATAAGGGATTTAGAGAAAATGGAAATAGAAGTAAAGGTAACCGGAACCGAAAAGCTGTTTGAGATCGTGATGCAGCCAGAGTTATTGGAAAAGATCAGATTGTGCCAAGAAAAAGTGATGAATGAAGGCAGAGAGTCAATGAATGGAGAAGAGATCCATAATGAGAGAGATGATAAAGGGATAATGAGGTATTCCTACAGGATTTGGGTTCCGAATGTCCAAGAGCTTAAAGATGAGATTTTGGATGAAAGCCATAGTTCAAGGTATTCCATTCACCCGGGGAGCACCAAGATGTATAGGGATTTGAAGGAATATTACTGGTGGCCCAACATGAAGAGGGACGTAGCAAAATGGGTAAGCAAATGTTTGACTTGCCAAAGAGTAAAGGCGGAGCACCAGAGACCCAGTGGACATTTACGACCCCTGGAGATTCCCGGAAATGGGAACAGATAGCCATGGATTTTGTTGTAGGCTTACCAAGGACGAAAGCCAATCACGATGCCATATGGGTAATTATAGACCGACTAACCAAGTCAGCTCACTTCATTCCAATCAATGAGAGATACACAGTCGATAGACTAGTAGACATTTACCTTAAGGAAATAGTGACGCGACATGGAGTCCCATCATCCATTGTCTCAGACCGAGACCCCAGATTCAACTCCAGATTTTGGAGGAGCTTTCAAGAATGTGCGGGAACCAAATTAAACATGAGTACCGCTTACCATCCCCAGACGGATGGGCAAAGTGAAAGGACCATCCAGACACTAGAGGATATGTTGAGAGTCTGTGCAATAGACTTTAAAGGAAGTTGGGATGATCAATTGCCATTGATCAAGTTTTCTTATAACAATAGCTTTCATGCCATCATCGGAATGCCGCCTTAAGAGCCCCTGTATGGAAGAAGGTGTCGATCTCCCTTATACTGGGATGAAGTAGGAGAGCGCAAGATGCTCGGACCCGAAGTGGTCCAAAGGACCAAAGACATAGTGGACTTAATTAGAGGACGGCTTGTAGCAGCCCAAGACCGACAGAAGAGGTATGTGATAAGTGGATTTTATATCCACTTGGAATGCTTTATTACAAGCTTAAATTGGTGTTTTGGACTCAAGTTGTTGGTATTTTGATGTGTTTTTGTGTTATTGCATTTCAGGTATCAGTTAAATGAAGAAAAGAGCTTTTAAAGGAAATATGATAAAAAGTGATCAGAATTGGAAGCCAAGGCCATTGTCAAGTTGTAGAGAATCTCAATAGCTTCGCGTGGGAAGTTGAATCGCCTAATTCTGACGAGTAGAACTCAAGTTATGGTCAAAACAAGATTCATCAGAATATTTTTCCAGTCAGTAGCTGAGCGCCCGCTCAGGAGAGCTGAGTGGCCGCTCAGCGCGCGGCTGGTCGCTGATTTCGCTGAAAAAGCCTTTTTTGAGTGGAATTTGACGATTTTAAGGGTCCAGGTCCACTAGGGGCGTATATATACTTAAAAAAAAGGGTTTTCATCATCCGGGAAGATTGGGATACCAAGGAGAAGACCTAGAAGCACAGAACAACTCCGAAAAAGAAGATCGTGTTTTCAACTTGTGATTCTTTGAATTAGTTGTAACTTTGGATGCTCGTTTTCGTTCTTGTTGAGCCTAGATCTCGTTTATTTGTACTTTGATTATTATTTAGTTTATTAAGACCTTGTTTATACCATGCTTTCATTGGAACCCATGGTGACGATGAGTTCGATTATGGGCTAATCGTTGTCATGGGATTCTAGCGGATTTACTTATGGATTTTAATAGTTAATTGTTTTGATATCTTGGTGTGTGGTGATTGATTGATATCCTAGTATTGGTTGTGCTTATTCGTCTTATGTGCGTAGCTAACATATAAGATAGCGTGTTAATCTCTATTGAAGCGACAGTGAATATAGAGGTTTAGAACTTGCCATGCTAGCATAGGTTCATGTATTTGTTATGCATGATTCGTAGGTAACTCTAACCGTTTTACTTGCCCTATGTAATCATTATGGATAACTTGTGCTTAAACCATTATGTTGTCAAATTCTATAGACATATAGGGTCTCAATATAATTGGTGCCTATTCAGCTTCTATCTCTTTTGTGGATGTCTGGTAGAATGGTACTCGTGCAACGAAAGTTGGCGTTTATCAGTTTCGTGTTATCTGATTAGTGTCCTCACCATCACATGCCAAGGTTAAGAACAATAAGGCTATTGAATGGAGTAGTAATGAAGTTAGAATCCCATGTTTATCATATATATTAATTCAACCTCAATTCTCTTAGTTAATGTTATTTAGTATAATCTCTTAGTTTAATAAAAACCCAATTTGTTATTTGTCTTAGCATTGAGCGATAACCATACATTGTTGCATAGGTGCATAAATTGAACTTAACCTAAACCAGTCTCTGTGGGAACGAATCTGATTTATATCTTATACTACTTGCGAACGCGTATACTTGCGTGAATATTAGCGCATGTTTTCGCCCTAACAGTATGCAAACTTAGCCCGCAAGGACAAAGAGTATGAAGTAGGGGACCTAGTACTGCTAAAGGTATCCCCTTGGAAAGGATTGATGAGGTTCGGAAAGAAAGGGAAACTAAGCCCAAGATACATTGGACATTTCGAGTTACTAAGACGGATTGGGAAGTTAGCTTACGAGCTAGCCCTACCCCGAACCTACAACAAGTTCACAATGTGTTCCACGTGTCAATGCTAAGGAATTATCATCGGGATGCCAGACACATAGTGGAATACGAGCACGTGGACATGCAACCAGACCTGACTTATGTGGAGCAACCAGTGAAGATCATGGATAAAAAGGAGCAGGTGCTTCGGAACAAAGTGATCAAGCTAGTCACAATACTATGGCAGAATCATAATGTAGAGGAGTCAACTTGGGAACTAGAGAGCGCAATGTTAGAAAAGTACCCCCATTTGTTTTCTATCTGATTCCGGGATGGAATCCTTTTAAGGAGGGGAGATTGCAATAACCCCAAATTTTTGGACTCTTTGTAATCCTTATGAATAGTGATTTTGCTGATTAAGGAAATTTTTCATGCCACACTATGTAGGAGTGCTATTATTGATATTCTGGGATCTTATTATTACTCCATAGAGTATATGAGTGTATGTAAAGATCGTCAGAATCCAAATTCGAACACTTTGATTTTTCCCGAAAATCCACCAGATACCGAAAGAATTGGGTATAAGGTAACATGATTAAAAGGATTTAAATTCAAGGATTATAAGAGAGGATCATTAAAGGAATATAAAATATTGAAAAATATTTAGGGAAGCTCAAATAATGAGATCCCGGATATGATCCCTCAAACGGATAACGAGAATAAAAGTTAAGTGAACCGTAAAATAGATAAGCGACCAATAGCCAAGTAATTAAGCACTAATCAGAGGGGATTAGTGGGTTGTGACATAATCCAACCATAAGGTTTGGATAAGTGTCCTTGTGATGATGTAATGGAGGTGATGTCATTACTTTATTAAAGTAAAAGGAAGATATTTATCAAGGATTAATCCTAGCCAAGCAAATCATTTCACAAACTTTAGCATTCAAGAATCAAGCAAGCTCTCTTCTTCTTCCCCGCCTAAACTCTCGGCTGGTTTTTTTCAAGAAGCAAACCTTAGCTTCTCTTTCTCTAAAATCACAAGGTAATTACCATAGCTTCCTTCTCTACTAGTGAATGCATGGTAGAAGTTTGGAAGCCAAATTCCATTCTTAACCTAGGCAAACAAATCATCATAAGTGATGACGAATAGTAACTTTCAAGAACTAATGTTAGTTTTCTTTATTTTTATGAAATGTTAAGGTTATACAAGCAAGGATCAAGGTTCTTTTAGGCATTCAAAGCTCTTGGGTTGTGTTAGGAAGCTTCAAGGAGGTATAAACAACTCTCACCTTTAACTTATAGTTTGAACTTTAAGTTTTGATGAGTTTATGGATGAATTAATTTGTATATAGAAATATCCATGTATATATGGCAAAATCCATGTATATGTAGCAAGATCCATGTATGTTAGATAGTTTTGGTTACTTTGTGGTGGTGATTGTTATTAACTTATGTTAATGATGGAATGGGTGGATGATCTTGAGAATTTTTGACTTGGTTAGTATTGTTTAGATAAAGTATTGTTGTGTTGATAATGGTTGATGAATTGGTGAGGTTTTGGTATAGTAAAAATTTGGGAAAACTCGTAAACATAGCCGTCGTAATGCCCATTTTCACTCAACTGTTTGTACTTAGTGTTCGGGACAGAAAGCTCACTGACTAATATGTAACTTTGCCATTTTTAGCTAGATCGTGTTATAAACTTCGTTTTGGTATGTGGTTCGCTTAGATCCGATGTACGGTTTAGGAGAAACGACCATTTTAAGTAACGGCGTTTCGCGAGCGAACCATTACCCCTCGCTTTACTTTGAAACATTGATTAAGGCCCTTAAATGACTAATTGGAGTACAAAACAATTATGTAAGATTAATTGGTCAGTTGGTAAAGTATTCGTGAGAGAGTTGCCTTAAAAAGTTAAACAGTTAATTTTATAAAAATGGTGGAGCCGAGGGTACTCGAGCGACTTATGTGAATCGTTAAGCGCAAAAAGCGAACGTTAGGGTCTAATTGGTTAAAGTCTAGTATCTTAAGCGACCGTGGTTTAATTCTAACTTATATGTTATTTATAGGTTATCACACTCACCTCAGGCCTTTTACCACCCCCAGTCGCTCAGGCAAGTTTTCTACCCGTTATACTGTTGTTGTGATGTAATATATTGATGCATCTTGAGATAAGTGCATGGTTATTATTAGCAAAGTCTTGCGATATATTGGAGCATGTTAATATGATATATATATATATATATATGCATGCATGTTTCTTAATCTTGATATTTCATTATCGATTCAATTCTTATAAACTGCATAATACATATGCTAGAGATAGGCATTATTTGGTATACCCTTAGTATAGGGGACCCAAAGTTCATTTTCCTAAAACCGGGAGGCGAGGTTCCCGAGTATATATTATATAGTTTTCTATAACTATTAATCGAATAAGATATATTCGATGGTTTTGAATAATAATCAAACTTATATTCAATTATTCAAATAAAGATCGTACTTTCGTATAAGTATATCTTTTGTTATTTATTATTCGTTTCAAGTATGAGTTTTAAAACTTCTACTTCAATTATTTTTATAAAGATTATCCTTTATGGGAATATTATTTAAATAATAATATTCAGATATTTTCTAACATATCAGGACTGATTTATTTTATTAAATCATCATTACTCCAAACATTCTTAAAAATATTTTCGAGTCTTCAAAATGATTTTAAAAGTTAGAGCGGATCCCAAAACTCATTTTCCTTATTTTATTAAATCATCATTACTCCAAACATTCTTAAAAATGTTTTCGAGTCTTCAAAATGATTTTAAAAGTTAGAGCGGATCCCAAAACTCATTTTCAAATTTCAGATCTTCCTTTCTAAGGGGATTTAAATACTCGCTCAAAACCTAAGGGATCCAGCTCCGTGGTGTATTTTTGGCGCAACGAAGTTGCTAATTTGATGAAAGAGTTTGATTACTTGCCCAATATTCGGGAAGTTGCGTCGGCATAAGCGACATGGGCTCAGTGGGAGTCCATCAAGGTGTAAGTGGCTGAGTGGTAGTCCATCTAAGCGTAAGTGGCTGAGTGGAAGTCCAGTATAAGTCATAATGCGGCCAGGGTGATGACCAGTGGGGAATTCATCCATCTACTATTAGAAAAGGTGACTTAATTGGTATCTTTTCCTGATCAGCAAGATATCAGGTTTATGTCAAAGTTTTTTCTTTCCAAAATTCTTGGGAATGACATCTCTGCTTATACTTTTCATAGCAGAAGTGAGTATGAGATGTATATATATATAGGTATATATATAGGGACTTAATAAAGTATCTCGTAGCTTTATTTCTTTCAAATGATATTTCAAAGATTAAATCTATTCAAGTCTTATCGTGTAATCTCATCTATGTGATGAACTTTCGAACACTTATTATACTTTGAACAGTGGTAGTTCAAGTAGTTTTCTAAAATGATATAAGTATATCGAAATATTTTGTAACTTCATCTTCTTTTAAGCTTATATCTAGTAAGTAATTATCTTACACTTGATAAATATTTTCAGTAAGTTATCAATTCAAATACTTGCTTTATTGATTAATCTATATATTATCTTGCGAGCTGTAATGCTCACTCTTTCTTCATTTCTTCATCACACAACAACAGTTAGGAAGGATGGCCAGACTCAAGAAGACCCAGCGCAAGAGCGTGGGAAGCGTCCTACGTCTTCTCGTTGATATCATAGCTGTCATAGCTGTAGAGGTAGATCTATTTGTAGACCAGGCATTATACTTTTGGGAATCAATTATGTATAATTATAACTTGTGTTGGATAATGGCAACAATCGGTAAACTTATTAAGTAATCATTTTGGGTTGTAATAACTTTTAACTTATGGATTTCAACGACTTTACTTATTTCAATTTCATCTCTGAGACTATAACGTGTTGTGGTGTGTGTTATTGTGGGGTCACAATATGAGGTTATTTATTTTTAATTAAGTTAAGTGATATTTATGAAAAGAAAGACCGTGATGACCCGGATCCCCGACCCCGGAAGTTGTAGAGAACGAAAAGACCTTTCCGAAAAGTCCAGAATCAACGAATTCCGGCTTACGATAAATTTTCTACGAATTTTACAAGATTGATGATTTTTGTGTAAAAAAACCTACGAATTTTGAATGTAAAAACAAGGAATACGAATATGGTGTATTATAACGATATAAAAACTTGTTTCTTAACCTACAAGTTATACATATTAAATTCTGATCCAAATTCTAGGCCCATTAGTCTAATTTAATTTTAAATCCCAGTCTTTATCTAGTTTTAACCTTTTTATTCTATTATTCTATTATCAATCTAATTTAAAAAATTACGGGATATTACACTAGCATACAAGGAATTGGCCATGGTCACATGTTCATGATTTTCTATCTTTTTCTCATTGTAACTGGCGACTCCAACTACAGAAAGGCTAGGTGATTCGTTTTGCCTTTGAAAGTAATCAAGTAATGATCATTAAAACTCCACGGGCGATCAGGATAACAAATAAGCTCAATTGAACTTAGTTTCTGCTCTAGTTTCTTCCCTGCTGCTCCTATAGAACGCTTTATCCCTTAAATTATCCCGTCTTCAAGTCTTCTCTCTGAATCTTTGCATTAACCATTTATCTTGCATATCCAGATAAGAATCCTCACTTAACAATTATTCTAATGACAATACTTAGATTCCTTTCACGAAACGCTGAAGCCTAGTACAACTAGTCTGGTTCACAAACGATTAACTTCGATTCAGGTCTTCGTATTATATCCTTGATTACATTGTTAACAGGTCACTGGCGCTTGAACATATAAATGAACTCCTGTCAGTGAGTATAACTTCAAGACTGCATCTGTCTTTTTTAACCTCTGTTTATACACTGTCTTCAATTCTTCAGATTCCTATATTTTGAACACTGTCTATCTTCAATTAATGCCAATACACTGAAATCTTTTGATGACACTTTTACACTGAATCTTCAACACTTCCGAAACCCTGAAAGTCTTTAACTTTATTCTCCATTGAGGCATGAATTGTTAGTGTTTGTTCCGTAGAGACAACACTGTGATGTTTTAGTTTAAGACATTTGGATTATTAATATTTATGTTCTATCGATTATTCCTTTTATAATTTATTAATTATTAATTTACTACGATATAAATATTAGATCAATAAATGTCCTTAAAATATGATATGTGAATTTTATATCGCTACTTACGTGACTTAGAATGATATTATGAGAATAGTATCAATGTTCCTAAAGGTCCCTAGTTGATAAGTGGCATTTTATACCACTTAGAACGTCTTAAAATGGCTTAAATTGGTGTCTTGAAATCAAGTATTTTGTGTATTTGATGCGTTTTTCTAGTGTTTACGCATTTCAGGGTATTAGTTGCATTTCGGGGGAGGAATCATCAAGAATAAGCCTTGGCATGTGTTCACCATTGCGAGAGGAAAGGAATGGGCAGATTACGGCGAAGAAACGGAGCAAACCTGGATTTTTTTCCAGTAGAGGCCTGCGCGCCCGCGCAGCTATGCTGAGCGGCCGCGCAGCAACCTGCGCGCCCGCGCAGCTATGCTGAGCGGCCGCGCAGGGTCGGGAATTTTGCTGAATTATTTTAGACTTCTACTTCTGTTTGGCTTCCAACTTCTATGTAATCTGAGTTTTATGGGACTATTATATAAGTAGATTTGAGACGTTTTCACAAGGGGATTATGTTTTAGATTGTGTTTTACGCAAGAAGCGAAGGAGATAAGGAAGAAGACCGATTTAGCACACCGCAACGAAGAGGAAGCATATTTTCGTTGTGATTCTTTGAGGGCTGATTTATGAATAAAAAGGATACATACATGGTTTACAAAACCCTAGTCGTTCAAGGAGAAAGAGGGAGAGAGACAGAGATGGAGTTTTCGGGTGCTAGTACACATCAATCCTTCAAGAAAAGTGTTCGTGTGGATACCGTCAAGCGTCGATCGCGAGAGCGGGATACGTGGTGATTCAGCAAGATTTGGAACTTCATTAATTCTCCATTAATAAACTCTGAAAGCTTCTTTAAGGTTAAGATTCTTACTACGAATTAAATATTTATTTTCGCATGGATCATGCGTAGGGTTTCAATTTTATTCTGAGTTTAATTTAATTTTTCATCCCTTCCGTTGCGTATATATGCTCGAAACCCTTCATGAACATATTAATGAACTTTTTTCAGTGATCTGTAAATAGACTTCAAGCCTTCTTCTAATCTTTTGATTATTTGTATTTGTCATGTCTTCATTTCTTACTGATTTCTTATGTAGACGTAGTACTATTTGTCTGTCATGTTCTAGTGTTGATCTAGTGTTGAGTTATCACATATACTATTTGTACAGCTACGTATTCTCACCAACAGTTAAACTTAAATACAATATAGTTCGGTTCTGTTCGAGTACAATGTTCGTGAGCCAGTCATGAGCAATATTAGTGAACATACCCGTTGATATAAATTCTGAATAAATATATGAATTACTAGTTACATGTTCTCGTAAAATTTTATGAACACACAGCTTATAATAATTGTGTGTATATAATTCAATAATAGATATACCATTTTATTTAAGCCATTTTTTATATTTACATGATTTAAATTATAATACATATTGGATGATAAATGTAAAACTATTTTATATAACGTGTGTTTATGTATTCGGTTAGCTTTTATAAATCATTGTTTAAATAAAATTAAAGTAATTAAATCAAAACCTGGTTGCTAAAATCTCAATTTTTTTGTTTGGTTTGTAAAATTTTAAAAAATACAAATAATTGAAACTCATGCAAAAATTCGAAAATTGCGAGAACGAGTTCAATTGTTTGTGATTAAAATATCATGGAAAATATTAATGAGTTGTGATTAAGAGTTCATGAACAATTATAATGAGTTGTTTGTTGAACCATAATTTGTTGTGAGTTGTTCGTGAACATATTCGTAAACAATTATTTTCTCAATAAATAAGTAGATACACGAACAAAAATTGTAACTCGATAAAAGTCTGAGTTCGAGTTCGAGTTCGATATTTTTTTAACGAGTCCACACGTGAACACTTAATAGTCAATTTGGTTCGCGTCATTTACACCATAATCACGTATGTACTCGAATTTTACAAATTTAAATACTCAGCTTATCTAGTTTCTGTACCCTACTCTGATTTTTACAAATTTAAATACTCAACACCTGCTTGTCGAGTTTTTGTACCCTTCTAAATGTCAACGATCTGCATTACACAATTATGACTTCTTAATCAACTCACCTCCCCAGTGCCCACCAGCAACCTCTGAGTTAAACTCCCGACCACCTCTTTTACTAGGAGGTCAAGGAATTTATTGCATTTTCTTCTGACCAGTGCATGCAATGCAGCAGCACCAGCAAGCACAACAAAGTTTATGTTGACTATCAGTAATTTTAATCGCCTTTATTCATACTTGTTAGGGCTGTACAAATAAATCGCTCAACCGCATCTAACCGCTCAACCGCTCGCAACCGAACCGAATTTGCGGATAATCGCGAAACGCGGGTTGGTTGTGGATTTAAATTTTAAAAACCGCTCATTTGCGGTTTGGATGCGGTTTTAAATTCTTAAAAATCGCATAATCGCAACCGCAACTCGCAACATATATTTATAATACAATATATTTCCAAAAATGTAGTTGATATCATATAAATTAATAAGTATACACATTTATCAACTAATCTTAAGTTAATGTTAAGACTTCATTCATCAAATTCACAATCATTATAAGATATATAACCAAACAAATGAAAAATATAATCAACATGTAATTTTTTTATCATTTTTTTTTCTCTCGTATCCACATTTTTGTATGTTTTTAATATCCTTACTCCACACGGAGCATTAGTTTATATTTTATTTTTGAATGTAATTTATCACGTAACTTAAACTTCAATTTATTAATATTCCAATTTATTTTTTTGCAAATTATTAATTATTTTAAAATAAGTGGTTGAACCGCAAACTGATCCGTAATAACCGCAAATTCGCAACCGCAAATGATGCGGTTAACCGCAACCGCATTTGCGGTTGCGGATGACAATTTTTTAAAACCGCTCTTCGCGGTTTGGTTCGACTTTTACCCCAAAACCGATCCGATCCGAACCGCGTACACCCCTAATACTTGTTATAAGATGTGAGAGGTCTTGGTCATTTGTTTTCGGTTTTCCTAACAATTAAAGGGACAAAACAAGATGGCAATCAAATCCAATAAGCAAATCTCCAATCACTTTCTCATCTTACCTTGTAACCTGTAAGCATACCATTGTATCATTATTGCAACAAAGGTACATATATTTCCTTATACGTCTTCACTAGCTCATGATGATACATTGTCTTGGTCATTGTTTACACAATTTTTTCGCTACGAATCTAATACATATATGTGTGTATACTACAAAGGGACAAAAAGAATTTAACTTTAAAATTACAAAAGAATATTACGGTATGCGACATCAACAACAAGGTTGCAGAGTCTGTAACCTTCAGCATTTCATATTTTGCACATCAGTTCAGATCTTGATCCCTATTAAGTTGGCATCAACAACTTTAGAGAGAGTGGGACACTGCGAAAGTTATTACCACACATCACGAAGGTATCGTCCACTGATCTGAAGATTTTTTACCAAACTCTCAGCCTTACTGCTGTCCAAACCTCCCTGAAATCATAATCCATTTAACCTATTAGTCAATTACTATTTTCAAAAAACACTCAACGATCATGATTAGGAATATAAACCAAATGCTACTATAATTTTTTTATCTTCTGCCTATTCTCTTTCTAGTTACTTCAGAGTGCTTGTTTGTGCGCTTTACTTGGTATTTTATCATCATTTCCAGCATATTTTTTGGGGTCTCTATGTTTGGTTTTTAGACAACATCTAGACAGTTCCCTATGTTATTATCTACTCCCTCTGTCCAAGTGTCGCTTTGACTTTTGACACGTTTTTTAAGGTACTAAAAAAAGATATTTGCATATATTTTTTTTAAAATTTTTTTTTTCCTGAATTAAAATTTTACATTTATATTTTTATTTAGAAAAGAAAATTTATAAAAAAAATATACACAAGTACCTTTTTTTTACACCTCAAAATATGTGTCAAAAGTCAAAACTACACTTATTTTGGGACGGAGGGAGTATATATACATGAAGTTTGGTCCTTGGCCAAACAAAAGCATGGGCATCACATCACTATCACGATATGATAGGCTAATGAAACAAACTTTGCAATGTGAGTAATTCATAAACTTTTGTTGCATAATGAAGATAAATTGTGTCAGCATACCTGTTCTTGTGCAATAGTGTGGAGCATCCGATGAACATCTCTGGCCATGCCCTTAGCATCACCGCAAACATAAATATATGCTCCCTGAGAAACCATGTCCCAAATCTCTGCAGCCTAGTCAAACAAGAAGGGGGAGAGAGAGAGAGAGAGAGAGAGAGAGAGAGAGAGAGAGAGACGGAAAGATTAAAATCTTACAATGACTGGAGTATAAATAAATTGAAAATTCAAATGTGACAGACTCTATAAGCTTGAAAATTTAAACATGGAGACTCTATAAGCTCCATACTTTCTGGCTCATCTTATGTTGCACATATTCCTTTGTTGAGCCCTCGCGTGAGAACGCCACAACCATCTCAGACATTGCACCAGCTTCCACAAAGTTGTTGAGCTCGTCATTGTAAATAAAATCCTGAAATAACAGGCCATATTGAAGTCAGATCATTTAAATGAAATAAAATCCCTGTGACACATTCAGTCATGCACTATAAATGATTAAATGATTACTTACCAATTTCCTGTTCCTGCATCCGAAATATAATACTGCAGGTCCCAGCTCCATGTCAGATTCTTTCAAAGCTAATCTTTCCTAAAACCAGTTACACATAATATTATAAGAATATGGAAAAGAAAAATAAAGATGACAATTGAAACATCGTGTTGCACAAATACCTGAAGGAATCCCCTAAAAGGGGCCAATCCAGTGCCAGGACCAATCATAATAATAGGCACTTTAGAATCAGACGGAAGCTTAAAATTAGACTGTCTAACGAAGATGGGTGCCCAGCTGCAATCATCGCCTTCCTCCAATGGCACAGCATTCTGTAAATGGATACATATTTATTCTGAAATAATTAAGCATTTAACAGAAAGAATCTCTGCTTGCTACATTGGAACACCGAGATCTAGATAAAAGAAAGCAAGCTTTTTTATTGCAAAGGATAGAGTTAAATTTATTATGTCATTTAAACCTCCACATTAACAAAAACCCCTCTTAAGTAATTACCAACCTCATCGGTACATGGGTTAAAAAATTACCTTCATCCAAGTTGAACAGACGCCTTTGTGGATTCGTCCTGCAGGAGTTCTCTCATTAACCAATGCACAAGTAACATGTATTCTTGATGGAGCAATCCTGTATAATGTAAAAAAACATAGCCAAGGTTTGTTCAAGTAGACTAGATATTTTAAAACACTATGATTACATTAACATCCATTGATGAGTGTAACATATGCCGGCGAAAGAGCGAGGAAGTGGTGGAATATCTACCTTGGTGAGGAAGATATTGAATAGTATCTAGGCTGCAACCGTGGCACAACAGATGCAAAGAAAACCCCAAGCGGAGGTTTGGCCGATGGGAACTCTGTCAAGACCTCAAGCAGGCTTCTCTGACTGGCAACTATCCATTGAGCATATTCATCCTAAAGAAAAAACAATAAATGTTAATACAGCATAAAAAGAGATCAAAGTTGACCCTTTGAGACATCATAAAAGGAATCCAAACCTTTCCAGCAGGAGATGCAAGAAATCTTAATCGTTCAGCTTCAGTAGGATCAGATGCATGAGCTGCAAGAGCAAGCAAAGCTGACTGCAAGACATAGAAATCCTTAGTCTTATTGAAAATGTAGATAAACAATGCATTAGCCAATAATTAGAGAACCTACCTTCTTCGGAGAACTTAAAAGATCTGCATATTTGGTCAGTGCCTGCCTCAAAGTGCAAGGTGGAAAAGGAGGTAGCAGGGAGCCTCCGGTAAGTGGTGTTCCATCCTCTGCCTCAGTGTGGATGGAGAAATAACTGTCCGGTGATATAGCTAGTAATCTTGCAGCCTCTTCAACGATTTCAATCAGGTTTTCCGTGTACACTCCAACATGATCACCTGTCTCATATCTGAGTACGTAAACACATAACTGTTAATCTTTCTGTAAAATCGTGCTTTTTGACCGTTCTTCTTTGCATTTAAGTAGGAAAATGACTCAGTTTCCAACCTAAATAAAAGGCAAATAAATATATATATTGCTGCTAACGACAAACTGTAATATGACTAGATAAGGAAAGATATTTACGTGAGACCGGTGTGGGAAATGTCAAATTCCAGATGAGTGCAAGATCGATCAGATTCAGGGGTATGAAGCTCTCTTTTCACAGATACATTAGCTCTACACCCATAAAATATCATATAATCATAAATTAGGCTAGTGGGACTCTAAGAATATCAAATATTGAAAAGCAAGATGAAAATCCGAATCAATATTAAGATACCTGCAAGGATGTTGAGCATCATAAGTAGCATGACCATTTGACATACTAAAAGTTCTATCCAACAAAGATGAATCGGTTTGGTCATGAAAGACCACCCGATATTCTAATACAGCAGCAGTGTAAGGAGTGGCAGCAGCTTCACCCTCTTCATCCCGAAGCAGTTGGTCTAGCTCAGGCCACACCAACTCTCGCCTAAATTGACATTACTTAATTAAGGTAATCAAGCTTACATTCAATAGTATAACAAAACTCAATCTATTTACCATATTGTGATATCATATTGCTAAAGTTGTAATACCATGCTGTAAAGTCATCCTCAATGCATTGATCATCATCTCCCATACCCACTGGAACAAGCCGCTTGGCACCTGCAAATGATGAAAAGAAGATAACAAGTGTTAGATCAAAATATACACAGAACTTCACAATGGAAATGAACAAGATACGGCACCCAAGCAGTCATAGGCATCTCTAATGAACCCAACATTATCAATATATTTAAGCTAAAACCAAAACAAAGAGAAAGTCTTTAGATTTATATACCCTGCTCTGCAAGGCCGTCATCCACATCCTTTGCAATCTATTATTCAGAAATTAACAACCAGTAAGTACAATCGTACAAGTGATATGAAATAGTATTTTTTTTTTAATCTATAGGCATTTACTTCACACCTTGTTAAAATGCTCATACTGTCTGTTGCCAAGACCAAATACTCCATACTGGAGATTGTTAAGCCATTTCCCCTTCTCTTTTCCCTGTTTGGAATTAATCTAAAATCAACTACAAATCCAATTTGACATGGACAAGTAGAAAAATCATATAACAGGCTACGGGAAATGACCTCTGAAAACCACTTGTAGAATCTAGCTGCGTTGTCCGTGGGTTCACCATCACCATATCTACACCGGCAATAAAACAATGAATTTACAAGGAGTTACTATATTCAAGCAAAACTGCAGAAACAATTAACATGGAGTGCAATATACATATAATGATCTAGATAAATAAACTAATCGATCATATATAGAACTCACGTAGCTAAGAAGAAAAAAGCAATGGTTTCTTTTTTGAATTTAGTCTGGTACTCGTCATCTTCAGACGCATAATCATCCTGTAAAATGAACCACTCATTTAGTTTAGTCAATCACATGTATAAAGTAAAAAAAGGATTGAAATGCATCAAAGTAACAAATAAGGTAAAAACTCACCAAATCAATAACTTTGAATGTAGCGTTTTGGTATCTGGCTTTAGCTTCCTCCGCAATTGCCTAAAGAAATCAATAATTATAAGATGATGTTGGAGTGTTAGTTTAAACACCGAAATGAGGTGGTTAATGAACACGCATAATACCAGGATACATAGGATACCTTAGCAAAGCCTTCAGCGGTACCGGTTTGCGTGCCAAAGAAGATAGTAACCTTGTTGTTAATGTTACCATCATCAACTTCCTCTTGTGGTTGAATCTTGGGTGCAACAAACTTAAGTGGCTCCAAGCTCTTAACCGACTTGTCATTCGATCTTCGCCACACGAAAACAACAACACATCCAATCAACACGGTAAATGAAGTGGTCAAAAGCATCAACAGCTCCCGATTCTCCAAAAGAGAAGGTGACGTAGAAACAACAGAGTGAGAGGAGTTGGTGAGGTCAGCACCGCCAGAAGCTCGTTTTAAAAACGCAGCCATAAAATCAAACGGTGATAACTTGATATCTCCAGACTGCATATTTGGTGATATCTCGTAAAACCTTACTAACTTGAATAAGGAATATGTATATAACAAGCCGGCAGATGATAAGAAAGTGGAAGTAAATAATAGATTCTGAAATGTGGTTTGGGAGATGAGAACAAGGGAGACAGTTAGCAAAATATGGTTGAGAAAATACTCCCCTCCCCATACGGGCTTTTATCAAGGCAGGGGCACGAAAGCCAAGCCAACCAATTCAGACTCACCTACCACCTTCCCTCCCTCTGATTATTAAAGTCGGTCCCACATACTAATTCGGTGCAGTGCCTCTTCTTTTCTTCTTTTCTTTTTTTTTTATTTCCTCGATTACAATATTCAGATTCAAACCAATTTCACACAATAATACAAATTTACATATGAAATTGCTTCACCACAAAATGATTAATTCCACAACATTTCAAATTTAGGTTGCATTTTATTTCATTAAACCATATTTTTAAAATTTTGTTGATTTTTTTAAAGATCACCCATAAATTACTGATTAGTCAATTAAATATTCACCAATTCAATAAATTCCCGATTTATAGCCGATAAAATTATTCAATATTTAAAAATTATTCGATAAATCGCAATTGATATCTCAATTAAATAATTGTAATTTTTAAAATCTGTACACATAGATTAAATGTATAAATATAATTTTAATATTAACTATTTATGAATTAAATTGTACTATACAATTAAAGTTTGATAAGAATTTAATTTAGTTTTCCGAGGCTCAAAACTCAAAAGTCACACAATTTAATATTTCAGGTTCATACGTTACTTTCGTTTCAAAATATAAGTTTTTTTAAATTTTTTACGCGAATTTAAGTTGAATAAAAAAGATAGCTTCATAAATAGTTTTTAAATTTTTTTTTACGAATAAAAATGTAATTTTTTTAAATTTTAATTTGAAAGAAAAGTTTTAAAAAAAATATTCAAAATTATGAGCTTTAGTATGTGAAAAAAGTAAAAAAAACATTTATGGACAGAGGGAATAATATATTGTGTCTTTTTTAAAAATATTAAAATAAGTAACTCATAACGTAAAATGAATAAGTGACTTAAAAATAGAATACTTATAACTTACATGAGTGTTTGGATAAGTTTATTTATAAGTAGATTTTTTTAAAGTAAATGAACTAAAGTAAATAATCTTTAAATATCATTATCCTAATTTGTGAATTTAAATTAGATTACTATTTAAAAACATAAATTTTAAAATCAAAGTTAATAAAAAATGAAAAATCTAAATAAATTAAAAAAAAATATGTCATTACTAACATCAACTAACTAAAATTTATAAGTTTTTTTTGAAATAACTAATATTTATAAGTTATAAATTTGGTCGACAAAATAATCATTAATAAGTTAATACTAATTTATAAGCAGTAACTAAGTTAGGAGTCACTTGTGTTTGAAGTCGAGCTTAACTTGATCATTGTTTACGATCACTTAAAAGTTAAAATACTTAATATCTTTTGGTCTGTCAATATGATAGTTTTTTCTCTCTGTCAGTTTTGACAGTTTCCTTATTTTCTTATCATTAGATCTTAAAATCAAAAACAGGGAACCAAAGGTTATTATCTTCTCCATTTTAATCATAGTATAGTAAATCTTGAACGCTTAAGCATCACAGTTTCATCATGGCACATCGAGAGGGTCATTGGAAGAGATGTATGCTAAACTTACGCTAGAAGAAGAAGATGAAGGAGGCATTATAGTGGCAGAAACTGAGATCGTGGAACAGAGAGAATCGTATGTTCTTATTGGTAGATTTCTCACGGAAAAGAATATTAATTTTAATGTTATGCAGAATGTGCTGGCTACTTTGTGGAGGCCAAAAGAGAGGATGGAGGTGCATGATATTGGAGGAATGCGATATTCATTCATTTTCTATCACAAGATGGATGTACAGAAAGTCATTGAAGGTGGACCTTGGTCGTTTGAGCAGGCAACCTTGGTTCTTCATGAATTGAAAGTGGGAGAAGATCCAGGAGCGGTTCAACTCAATGGTGTGGAAATGTGGGTTCAAATCTATGATATTCCAAGAGGATTTCTCTCTGAGAAAATACTGCAAAATGTTGGTGCATCGATGGGGCAATTTGTCAAAATAGATCCAACTACGTTCGATGGTGGGTGGAAGTCTTACGTAAGGATTAGAGTCTTGATCAATATAACCAAGCCGTTGAAAAGGAGGATGAAAACTAAAAGGGAAGGAGACAACTAGAGTTGGATTAATTTTAAGTACGAACGTTTAGGTACTTTCTGCTTTGTTTGTGGTATCCTCGGACATTCAGAGCGTGATTGCAATATTGTGTACAATAATCCAGATAAGGTTATTGATAAAGCCTATGGGGTATGGTTACGAGCACCATCCAAAAACGCTGCTAAGGTGAATGCAGGTGCTAAATGGCTAATAAATATGAATGATGCTAATAGTTCGTGGGCGAAGGTCAATAAGCAAGATGAGTCATCAACAGCCATGCACGGTGGTGGTCAGGAACAAGGAAGGTTCATGGAGGTAGATGGGATGATACGTGAGATACACGGGGATGCTGATAGTGTGGAGGTAAAATCACGGGATTCTAGCAGTTAGGAGATATGAGAAAAAGTTATGCCAACAAACTTTCAAAAATATTCAAATGCATATAAAGAGGCAAATCATATGGCAAGTGATAAGGTTGTTATTGATCCTAAGAGACAACGTATAGTTGAAATAAAGGAAGTAAATAAGGAAGGCATTCTGGGGGATTTGAATTTTGAATTACAAACAGACGTGGCAAAAAACTTGAAAATGACGAGTTCTGGAGTCCAAGCCCGCAAAGGATTATGAGTTTCATAGCTTGGAACTGTCATGGTGTTAGGTCCCAATATGTTTGTAGAAGGGGGGGGTTGAATACAAACTATATCGTTTAATCGAATTTAATGCGGAAAAAAAAGGTGAAACAAAATTCAAGTTAAATAAAACTATTATTAAACTTGAAAGGTGTTACAACAACGATATCGTTTACAAGGGATTAATCTCAAATAAATTATCACAAATCTAGAATAAATTCGACATGAACTTTTTCTATTTTTGCAATAAAAAGATCAAATGCTAAAAGCAATTTGAGATTAAGTTCTAGGGATTTTGATCCGCTAGATAGTTACACAAGAACAAGAGAATGATTTCTAGTGGTTTAGATTTAACTATAAATGCTAGAAATTAATGTTCTTGAATTTAACAGTTGAAGTTGAAAAGTTTCCGCTGCTCTGTTCTGTCTGTTCTTGAGTAGTCGAGTGTATTCATTATCTTCCTTGATTGTCTGCTGCTGTTGACATTTATAATTCAATTAAGAGAATTGAATTGTGCTGGCAAGACAATCGGTAAGACTATTGAATGAACTGGTATGACTTTCGACAAGAATATTGAATGAACTGGCAAGACTATCAAATTGAACTGGCAAGACAATTCTCTTCCCTGCTAGAACTTTCGGTGAGACAATTAGAAATAACCTGGCATGACAATCGGTATGACAATCTGGATTGTCATGCCAGTTCAAGTTTAATTGTCTTATTGAATTAAAACTGATTTTAATTCAAATACACTTCTGAAAATCAATAATTTTAATTCGAAATTAATTAATCAATTAATTCAATTAATTAATAAATTAATCTTTGCAGATATAATTTATTTTCTTAATTAAATTATATGACTTAATTAATTAATAGAGAATTAATACTACTCTTGAACTGCAACTATTCTTCTGAAAATCTTCTGAAAATTATGAATCAATTCCACCACTTCAATTTTGACACTCGATGTACTGTCTGGTTTATGAGTGACTAACTTCTGTGACGTTTCTTCATATCTTGACTTTAATAACTTGATTTTCTTTAGATTAAATCCCTGTAATTGTTTGATACCCTGACAAGATCTCTGTCACTTGATTAAATCCACAATCTTGATTTATATCACTGAGGCTTGATCAATTTCTTGAACTTCTTCCAGTGAAGTAATTTCTCAAGTCTGTAATTGAACATTGTTTCGGAATCCTTTAACAGATGTTACTTTGAGAGATCTCTTTGACGGTAGATCTACTATTTACTTGTTATATTCTTATTTGAGTTGAGTTAAATCCTCGAATAAACAAATAGGGTATGACATATGCCTTTCAATCTCCCCCTATTTTTTTGTTAGACAATAATAACAAATACCTAGAGGATAACTCAACTAACAAATAAGAAAAAGATATAAAAAGAAATGCAAAGTAAATAGCAGAAAAGTTCTGGATTATATTTAACATTTTCCAGATTCCAAAAGAAATTTACAAGTGAATACAAGATAGATATTCCTCTAGTCTGAACATATGAATACATTTGTCTATCTTGATTCATTAAGCTCTAAGCATATTACATTAAGTTTTGAGCTATTTGAATTTAGTTGTCTTCTCTTCCGAATTCACCTTCTTCCAAATCTTGCAGCAACTCCTTGTCATAGACACGATCCCTTTCTGAAGTGAAACTGATGGGTCTAACTGGTTGAACTCCAACTGACTTTAGCTTATTCTTCAACTGATTGTACCTTTTAATGTTCTTTTCACAATAACCTTGAATCAGATCAGCATCTCGAGTTTTCAACTCAGATGAGTATCCAGCAGTTCTTAAATGATGTTCCATCCAGACAAGATGCTTAGCAGAGTAGTCTTTAAGAGATTGTGAATCGAGATGGCAGATTTGAAGACAGTCAGATTTAAAGAATCTTACTTGAAAGGGTAAGTTGACCACTTGAGGACTAACCCTATTAGCAAACTCTTTTAGCCTTTCACGAAGGACTTCATTCAATTCTGAGCTTCTTTTGACTTTGTTGAGAAGAACCCAAATCTCTGATAAAGAACGATTCTCAAACAGATGAAGTGATACCTTGAAAGATCCTTCACTCTGACAATATACAAATATGCTCATTTTATTTAATGATCTGTCAAAAGCAGCTGAGATCCTTGAGATTTCAGTCTTGATAGCATTCATATACACGTCATTTTTTGGATTAGAAATTTCCATCCTGTTGAGAAGATGTAGAAACTCCCTATCATTATTTGTACGCAGCTGAGGTATATCAATAACTCTTCTTACTTCATCCCATTTTACACCAATCTTTAGATTGACATCTCTTCTTCTTGCTTCAGCTTTTATGTCATGAAGACGTTGATTTTAAAGAGTTTCTGTTCTTTGGATTTCTTTCTTCATATCAATGATCTGAGATATGTTTTTAAGTTCAGCTTCTTTTCTTTTCAACTCTGACTGCTGCTGCTGGAACTCTTTCTCAAAAACAGGATCCACTTGAGCTTCCTCTTCCCATTCTTCAAAATTACTTTCCTCCTCAGCTTCAAAGATACCAGCATTATCTTCCAAGACTGGTTCAGTGGGAACATCAAGAATATCGAAGTCATCTTGTTCTCAACTATAGTAGACATCATCAGCCTTTCTTGTCTCACCCGCAGAAGAATCTTTTTCTTTTCCTTTTGCACTTCTCCCCTGCTTCTCCCCCTTAGTTGAGGAATCCTCTACAGATTTCCCTTTAGACCCTTTATGACCTCCATTATCTCCAGAGCCCGAGCCTCCACCAGACAGCCCTTCAAAGAAGGTCATTTGCTCTTCATTAGGGCAGTGAGAATTTTTAATCATAAAATACAAGTGCTTCATCCCTTCATTGAGATGTTCCATGCCCTTTTCTATCTTTAGGAATCTGGAAGAGTCCAGTGAATGGTTCATTTCAATCAGATCTTCAAGAGAATTTATTCTTGTATGGATAGAGTAGAGGTTTGAAATGTCTTTGGCTGATAAAGTTGGAGATTCCTGAATGGAGTTAAGCTTTAGCATCACAGTGGTCTTCAAATCTGAGATATCATTCCTGATGAATGCCAGCTGATTATTGACAGAGGTGGAAGAAGAAGACCGTTCAACCACTTGTGCTTTGAATGTTTGAGCCTCAGCCTGACTTTTAGCAAGTTGTTCTTTCAGAGTAGCAATCTGAGCTAACAGGTTTTCAATGTTTGTGTCTGTGTGTGCGCTCACCTGAATATCTCTCGTTCCTAGTTCACTTATCTCACGTGCTTGTGTTTCTCTCAATATAATTGTTCGTGAGGAGCCATCCTGTTGCTGGTCTTCTATACCTGCAATTGAAATCACCCTAGCCTCTTCAAGAGAGGTCAGTGGTGGTGCAATGGGAATTCGCGAGTCCCCATCCTCAGCCAAGTCTATCTTTTCATGGGAAATAGATGTCTGAATTGCTTCAGGGATAGACTGACCGAGTTACCCTCCAATTTCTCCAGATAAATCTGCGAGTAGAGAATCCCGTGAGGGAGCCAGAGGTGTTGGATCTAGGAGCGGAGAAAATGACTCTATTAGAGGTGGCTGAGAGTCAGATTTTCCCTCTGAAGCATGTGACTGCTCTTCTTCCGTAACTATGGCAGGCACTGTAACCGACTCAATGTACACTCCTCTCTCTGTGTCCTGAGTGTCATCTATTGGTATGTATGTTTCCATTGTGAGTAATGGAAGTGTGCTTGACTCAGTACAAGATGCCATGGCCTTATGGCGAATTTCAATAGATTCATCCTGTTGAGAGAATATCTCTAGTAACTGTTCAGTGGCCATTTCAAAGTCCATGTCCTGTTGAGAGGACAAGGATGGGCTTTCAGATGCCTCAGTAAATGTTCTTCTCTTCTTGGGAGGAGGCAAAGCTGAGGGTTCATTCACATCTAAAAACACACCACTTCCTACTAACCTTCTCGGTAACATTTTTGACAGTGGGGGAGAGTTTGAGATAAGTTGTGACTCTGTGTTTGGCTCTATGACCTAGGATTGAAGCTGTGGTTCTACAACTTCATGGTCAGCCCTATCAACCATTGGGGGTCTTACATCAGAGGTAGGAATAGGTTGAGAGTGAGGAATTATTATCTGCAGTGGAAGAGCATCTAATGTTTGTGCCTGGGTGGCTTAAACCACTAGAGGTTGAGTTTGCTGTTCATGAACGAGAAGATTAAAAATTGGTAAAGGAATGAAGGTGGCCATGAAAGCAGATACAAGTACTGGAACTTGCATTAATTTAAAGGTTGTGTCTTGGCGTGTGTAGATCTTTTTGCTTACCGGAGGGGGTTCAACTACTGATGAGTTAGCAAAAAGAGCCTTATGCTCAGGTGTGAGAAGGTGTTCTGCTATAAGCATGAGAAATCGAGCGTAGTAGCAAGAAACCCTACGATTCGTAGAATGATCACGCATAGCTGCAATGAGACATCTTAGAAGAATGTGTAAAAGTAATTTGCCAAAATTGATCCTTTGATTGAAAACAACCGCAAGACCAATATACTGCAGAGTGGAAGTGATGTTGTGAAAATTGGATTTAGTGCAGTTGGCAAACACTTTGGAAAGTGTATCGAAGAAAATATCCCATTCAGAAATCAAATTTGATTTAGACAGCTTAGTCAAATTAATCACCCCCTGATAGTTAATAGCATGAAAGAAATTTGAAATCTCAACAGTACCATTCATGACGTGCTCTCTTATAAAATGATACCTGATGTCAATGTGCTTGGTCCTTGTGTGCTGCACAGGGTTGTTGGTGATGGCTATTGCACTTGTATTGTCACATAGAATAGGAATTTTTTTCAATACAGAGCAATAGTCCCGTAGCTGGTTCCTAATCCACATGATCTGAGCACAGCAGCTTCCAGCAGCAATATATTCAGCCTCGGCCGTTGAGTTGGAAACTGTTTGCTGTTTCTTGCTGTACCATGAGACTAGCCTGCTACCTAGGAATTGATAACTCCCTGAGGTACTTTTCCTATCAACAACACTTCCTGCGTAATCTGAATCTGTATATCCAACAAGGTTAAAACCAGATTCTTTAGGGTACCAAATACCTAGATTTGGTGTTCCCTTAAGATATCTCAAGATTTGTTTAACAGCAACGAGATGGATATCTCTAGGATCCGCTTGGAACCTTGCACATAAGCATGTATCATACATAATATCTGGTCTACTTGCAGTAAGATAGAGTAATGAGCCAATCATACCTCTGTAGCTTATGACATCTACCTTAATGGAGTTTTCACATGGTCCAAGCTTGACAGCTGTAGATGACGGAGTCCTTGCTGATGCAGAATCCTCTAGATTGTACTTTTTGAGGAGTTCCTTGACATACTTGGATTGATAAATAAATATTCCATCTAACCTTTGATTTACTTGTAATCCGAGAAAGAACTTCAGCTCTCCCATCATGCTCATTTCAAATTTGTCGTGCATTAACTTAGCAAATCTCTTACAAAGACTATCATTAGTAGACCCAAATATTATATCATCCACATAGACTTGGACTAATAAAGTATCATTCTTATGCTTTTTAGAAAAGAGAGTTTTGTCTATGACACCTCTAGTAAAGCCATTTTCAATAAGAAATTTAGAAAGAGTGTCATACCATTTTCTCGGAGACTGTTTGAGACCATAGATAGCCTTGAAAAGAAAGTAGACAAAATCCAAATGATCTGGATCTTCAAAACCAGGAGGTTGCTCTACATATACCTCTTCATCCAACCCTCCATTCAGAAAGGCACTCTTGACATCCATTTGATAAACTTTAAAGTTCGAGAATGCTGCGAATGCCAGAAATATCCTGATGGCCTCAAGTCTAGCCACTGGAGCATAGGTTTCATCATAATCAATGCCTTCAGCTTGAGAATACCCTTTAGCTACCAGTCTTGCTTTTTTTTTCTTATAACCACACCATCTTCATCTAGTTTATTCATGAATACCCACCGAGTACCAACAGCTTTCTTGTGTGTATGTCTCGGTACCAGTTTCCAGACTTGTTGATGTTTAAACTGATTAAGTTCATCTTGTATAGCATTCACCCAATCCGGACCAGTCAGTGCTTCCTCAACCTTCTTAGGTTCCATCTCAGAAAGAAATCCTGAGAACAGACATCCATTTTGAGTAGCACGTCTAGTTCTGACTCCAACATCTGGATCACCAATAATCAACTCAAAAGGATGAGCTTTATTCCAGACAGCCTATCTTGGAAGATTTGATCTTGATGATTCGCCTTGAAATACATTGGGATCTTGTGTCCTACTAGTTGATCCTTCAGCATCTCCCCCTGAGTTGTTGCCAGGTTGACTTGATGATTCTCCGTCAGTAGCAGTGGTATCTCCATTATTGCCAATGTTTCCATCACCATTACCTTGAGTATCATCATGATTAACAGGTTCTTCACCAGCAGCAACCTCAGGTTCTTGATCATTTTCTGATTCTGAATCTGACATATCATCAAACTTCAGTTTCTCAGAAGGATCTTCAGTTTGGATACTAGGGAGTTTAGTGTCATCAAATGTAACATTGACACTTTCAGTTACTTTGTGTTGATCAATGATATACACCCTGTATGATCTTCTTCCATAACCAACAAAAATACCCTCATATGCCTTTGCCTCGAATTTGCCACGACGATCATCTCCATCCTTGAGCACGAAGCATCTGGCACCAAATACATGAAAGTATTTGATAGAAGGTTTCTGTTTATTCATAATCTCATAAGGAGTCTTCATGAGGTCCTTGTTGATTAGAGTTCGATTCTGAGTATAACATGCAGTATTGAAAGCTTCAGCCCAAAAGTACATTGGAATACCTGATTCACTTAACATAGTTCTTGCAGCTTCAATCAATGTATGATTCTTCCTTTCTACCACTCCATTCTGCTGAGGGGTTCTAGGAGCTGAATATTGTCTGGTAATCCCTTTGTCTGTATAAAACCCATTGAGAAGTGAATTCTTGAATTCTGTTCCATTATCTGACCTTATTGCTCTAACAGGGATATTAGAATCTAACTCGATCAACTTGATTTGATCAATCATAACTTGTGATGTTTCATCCTTAGAGTGAAGGAATAAAACCCACATATACTTGGAATAGTCATCAACTATCACAAGACAGTAACACTTCTTTGACATCGAAAGAACATTAACTGGTCCAAACAAATCCATGTACAATAATTGAAGAATAGCAGTTATGGAGGATGTGTCAGTGCCTTTGTGACTTGCTTTCTTTGACTTTCCTTTCTGGCATGCCTCAGACAGTCCTTCTGGGGAGAATTCCAGTTGAGGCAGACCTCTGACCAATTCTCTCTTGACAAGAGAATTCATTGCTTTGAAATTGAGATAGGAAAGTCTCTTGTGCCATAGCCAACTCTCATTTGACGATGCCTTTGCATAAAAACAATTGACTTCAGGACTGCTTCCAGAGTTCATGTCAGCTACGAACAGATTTCCTTTCTGGATTCCCATCAAGGAGGGTTTTTTACTTTTCTTGTGCAGGATCTGACACTTTAGCTTGTCGAATAAAACATAGTAGCCCTTGTCACAGAACTGACTGATACTAAGCAGATTGTGTTCAAGTCCTTGCACAATATATACATTTTCAATGATAACATTTCTAGCCTGCAAACAGCCATATCCCTCAGTTAAACCTTTTTTGTTATCTCCAAAGGTAACCACTGGGCCAGATTTCTCAACCACATTTGATAGCAGGGCTCTATCTCCGGTCATATGTCTTGACGATCCGCTGTCAAGAATCCACACTACCGGTTCCACCTGTTTAATGCCCTACAATACAAATGGATTAGACCTTCTTCCGAACCCAAACTTGGTTGGGTCCGGCATACTTGTAGAATTGGCCTTTATCAGGAAAAACAACATTCTTAACTTTTATGTTCTCAACGATTGGACATTTGACCTTGTAAACAGTCTTCAAAAATTTCTGTTTAGGCTTAGGCACAAATGTTTCCTTTCTAGCCTTATGAGGACTAGCAGTCTTAGACCTATTATGCTTCCTATTATTCATATGCTGACGAGGAGTAGTCTTATCACTAGAAACATGCTTACCATTAAAATAAGCATACATCAAATTAAAAGCACAAGACATGCAATTAGGAACACCGCATACTTTATGAGAGGAATTAACAACAGGCAAATTATGCATGGTAGATATGGCATTTTTGTTATCCAACTCATGTGTGTCTGAGTTAGTCTTAGTTGCTTTCACAACTTTTACTGGAACTTTCGACACACTTGGCTTGGAAACAACCTTCTCATTAGCAAGATCTTCAGCACGTATTTCTTCTTGAATAATAAAGGAGGTCTCATCAAATGGTTCGGCAATTGATTTTTTATAGATGGGTTTATCAACACCCTTAAGCACATGTGGTACTTCCCTACCTTTAGCACAGACATGAGGAGGGGAGTTTATGCCTAATTCTCTAATAGAAACATTGTAATCATAACCTACTCCAGATGTTTGATTAATAGCTTGCTTATTGTAGAACTCTTTAGCCTTCGAGCAAGAATTAAAGTACGCTTTAACCTTAGTCGCAAGACAAGTGATCTTGTCTTTGAGAATAGTTTCGAGTTTTCTATAACAGTCAACTCTATTCTATAGAAAAGATACTTGTTCTTTCAATTTGTCTTGATTAATATGCACAAGTCTTAATTCATTGACCTCTTACTCAAGGTCTTTGATTTGGTGAATTAACATTTCATTATCACGACGAGCACAATCTAAGGAGCCTCCTAGATGATAAACTAATTCAGCATCAGTAAATTTTACCTCTTTTCTTGATGATGAAGTGTTTCCATCAATAGTCATAAGAGCAAGATTCCCAACTTCTTCATCTTCACTGTCAGTATCATCCCAGCTTCTTCTCTTTGCCAGGTAAGCCCTTTCAGATTTACTCTTATGATTAGAATCATAAGAGTTCTTCCTTACTTGCTTTGGCTTCCTGCATTATGTGGCAAAGTGTCCCAACTCATTGCAGTTAAAGCATCGAATGGTGCTCCGATCAACCATCCATATTTTGTTTCCACCACTGCTGGTGTTAGAGGATGAAGATCCACCTTTCTGGAATCTGTTGTAGTTGGACTTGTACTTGAACTTGGGATTCCTCTTGAATCTGACATTGGAGAATCTCTTGACAATCAGGGCCATTGACTCATCTTCCAATTGCTCCAGCTCTTCCAAGGAGTAAAAATCATCACCGGATTAATTTATATTAGGAGGATCAAATTCTGCTACTATCACATTTTCTTCAGCCTTGAAAGACTGTACCATTCTCTCTGACTGTTGGGATTGTTGTTGTGGTTGTTGTTGTTGTTGTTGTTCTTCATCTACTAGAGCAGTAGACATGCTGACCACTCTACCTTTCCCGTAGACTTCCTTATGTTGAATCTGCTCCAACTCATAGGTTTTTAACACACCATAGAGCCTTTCCAAAGAAATCTCACTCAGATCTCTCGCTTCTCTTATGGCAGTGATTCTATTTTCAAGATGAGTTGGCAGTGTTAAAAGGAACTTTTTGTTGACCTCCCTGATTGAATAGTATTTTCCATTTATGTTCAGGTTGTTGATCAAAGCATTGTACCTCTCGAACACTTCAGTAATTCCTTCTCCTGGATTGGATTTAAAATGTTCATATTCAGAGGTTAGGATCTCTAACTTGTTCTCCCTAACTTCCTCTGTGCCTTCATTAATCACCTCAATAGTTTCCCAGATGTGTTTGGAATTTTTACAGTTCATCACATGTCTGTTCATCAAGGAATCAAGGGAATCAAGTAAAATTAATTGAAGGCTGGCATTGAAGGAGTTTTCTTCCTTTTCAGCAGGAGTAAAATCTTCAGGCTCTTTTGCATTGGTTCTAGCTTTGGTAATTACAACATCATTTTCTATAACCTCTGGTTCAATGACCATCGGAATTTTTGGACCCTTCTTTAACACATCCAGATATTTGGGATTTGCAACTTGTAAGAACAAGAGCATCTTCTTCTTCCATATAATATAATTTTCTTTATCGAACTGTGGAATTTTAACGGTTCCAACTTTTTGTGAAGTCATTATGAATTTTTGAATAAATAAAAATTCAAGGAGTGGAAGAATCACAAAAGTCTAGGATCTTGATTTGTTTGTTAATCAGAAGGCTCTGATACTGATTGTTAGGTCCCAATATGTTTGTAGAAGGGGGGTTGAATACAAACTATACCGTTTAATCGAATTTAATGCAGAACAAAAAGGTGAAACAAAATTTAAGTTAAATAAAACTATTATTAAACTTGAAAGGTGTTACAACAACGGTATCGTTTACAAGGGATTAATCTTAAATTAATTATCACAAATCTAGAATAAATTCGACATGAACTTTTTCTATTTTTGCAATAAAAAGATCAAATGCTAAAAGCAATTTGAGATTAAGTTCTAGGGATTTTGATCCGCTAGATAGTTACACAAGAACAAGAGAATGATTTCTTGTGGTTTAGATTTAACTATAAATGCTAAAAATTAATGTTCTTGAATTTAACAGTTGAAGATGAAAAGTTTCTGCTACTCTGTTCTGCCTGTTCTTGAGTAGTTGAGTGTATTCAATATCTTCCTTGATTGTCTGCTACTGTTGACATTTATAATTCAATCAATAGAATTTAATTGTGCTGGCAAGACAATCGGTGAGACTATTGAATGATCTGGTATGACTTTCGGCAAGACTATTGAATGAACTGGCAAGACTATCAAATTGAATTGGCAAGACAATTCTCCTTCCTGCTAGAACTTTCGGTGAGACAATTAGAAATGACCTGGCATGACAATCGGTATGACAATCTGGATTGTCATGCCAGTTCAAGTTTAATTGTCTTATTGAATTAAAACTGATTTTAATTCAAATACACTTCTGAAAATCATTAATATTAATTCGAAATTAATTAATCAATTAATTCAATTAATCAATAAATTAATATTTGCAGATATAATTTATTTTCTTAATTAAATTATATGACTTAATTAATTAATAGAGAATTAATACTACTCTTGAACTGCAACTATTCTTCTGAAAATCTTCTGAAAATTATGAATCAATTCCACCACTTCAAAGTTGACACTCGATGTACTGTCTGGTTCATGAGTGACTAACTTCTGTGACGTTTCTTCATATCTTAACTTTAATAACTTGATTTTTTTCAGATTAAATCCCTGTAATTGTTTGATACCCTGACAAGATCTATGTCACTTGATTAAATCCACAATCTTGATTTATATCACTGAGGCTTGATCAATTTCCTGAACTTCTTCCAGTGAAGTAATTCCTCAAGTCTGTAGATGAACATTATTTCTGAATCCTTTAACAGATGTTACTTTGAGAGATCTCTTTGACGGTAGATCTACTATTTACTTGTTACATTCTTATTTGAGTTGAGTTAAATCCTCGATTAAACAAATATGCTATGACATATGCCTTTCACATGGGCTGGCCAACCCACGGACAGTTAGATTCCTCAAGGAATTAAATAAATTCTATGGGCCTAGTATTATCTTTCTTAGTGAGACATTAGTTAAGACGAATAAAGTAGAAAAAATTAAAAAACAATTAGGTTTTATGGGGTGTTTTGCGGTGGATCCTCATGGTCATGGAGGGGGTGGCGTTACTCTGGAAAAATGAAGGGGGGGGGTCATAGTGATTAACAGTTGCCATAACTTTATTGATTTTGAAGTGGTGCATGAGCAACTCAGACGGTGGAGATACACGGGTTATTATGGATTTCCAGAATGAAGCAGAAGACGAGAAGCATGGCAAATGTTAAAACAATTGGCTGGTGCGTCTTCTCTGCCCTGGTGTATTATTGGGGATTTTAATGATCTCCTGACAGCTGATGAAAAGGAAGAGAGAATAAGTCATCCTCGGACACTACTGGATAGTTTTGCTGAAACAATAATGGAATGTGGGCTAAATGACTTGGGGAGGCTGTGATATTATGAAGAAGATGGCTAGATGTTGTGCCCGTCTTGAAGAATGGGGTGGTGGTCATTTGAAGCAATTAAAAAATAAGTTGTGGAACTGTCATAAACAATTGCAAAGGTTAAGATCAAGACGGGATTCAGTAGGGGTCTGTGCGTATAAAGAAGCTAGAGGGAACTATTTGCGATTACTGGAAAAGTAAGAAATCTTCTGGCGTCAGAGAGCTAAGCAATACTGGCTTAGAGATGGAGATAGAAATACTTGCTTCTACCATAAATTTGCTTCCAGGAGAAATGAGCATAACCAGGTTAAAAGGTTAATGAACGAGGATGGAGAGTGGCAAGATACTGAGAATGCGATTCAAAACATAATTGTTAGGTACTTTGAGAACATTTTTACCTCAGTGAATCAACAGGAGCAGCTGTCTGATAGAGTTATTTTCAAGCGTATCATGGCAGAGCAGAGTTGTATGCTTGAGCAAAAGGTAACTGAGGAGGAAGTTCGAGCAGCTGTGTTTGCAATGTATCCAGAAAAGTCACCAGGATTGGATGGTCTAAATCCATGTTTCTATCAGGTATATTGGCAAATAGTAAAAAATGATGTAGTTGATTTTTGTGCTTGATTTTTTGAGGATGGGGTGTTGCCAGAAAATGCAAATAAAACTCTTATTTGTCTTATTCCTAAGGTGAGACATCCTAAACAAATGTCTGAAATGAGGCCTATATCCCTATGCAATTTCGTTATGCGAATTTTGATGAAGGTTATGGCTAATAGATTGACACCATGTTTAAATTCAATCATATCGAATAATCAGAGTGCATTTGTTGAAGGGCATTTGTTGACAGATAATGCATTGATAGCCTTTGAAATTAACCATTATATCCAGAGGAAAACACAAGGCAAATATGGGGTGGCTGGGCTTAAATTAGACATCTCTAAGGCTTATGATAGATTGGAATGGTCGTATATTGAAATGATGTTGGTCAAATTTGGTTTCCCTCAAGTATGGATTGACAAAATAATGCATTTTGTTAAGACAATTTCGTATACTTTCATCAGGGATGGTGTAATTTTTGGTAATGTTCATCCTCGAAGGGGGGTTCGACAGGGAGATCCAATATCTCCCTACCTGTACATTCTCTGTGTAGAAGGATTAACTGGTATTATACGTCAGTACGAGGATATGGGACTGATTCATGGATGTCGAATAGCTAGAGGTGCTCCACGTGTATCTCATCTATTATTTGCAGATGATTGCTACGTGATTTTTAAAGCAACTCAGATGGAGGCCAGTAATATGAGGAGTATCTTGAATAAATACGAAATGTTGTCAGGGCAATTGGTAAATCTATCTATATAATAAATCCCGATTCCAAATCAAGCATTTTTTACACCCCATACCCTTCAACTTTTAAGTTATTTACTTACAATGCCACTACAATTACTACCTAAACATTCTCAAATTAATACCCTTGTATACCCTTTGTCCAAAAACGAGTCTCACTGTTCACATGCACATAAGGGTCTGCACAGACAACCAAGACAAATAAAGAACTAATACAGGGGTGTACTTACTGTTACAGCCCATATGTCTATGATTCATGCTAGACATTTCAAATTTGAAAAAAAGTAGAATTGCCATCTATAATATAAAACATTAGGTTTTCTCTCATCTCTGGTTTTGCAGAGAAATGAAGGAGGTGATTTTCATTACCATCCATGCTTCATCCCCTTTTTATTTCATGTCTTTATGACACCTTTCGTTGCCCATAACCTATTTTGTTTTGTTTTTCTTATTTTGCAGGTGAAGAATTATAACCATTTAAGACTTGATAATTTTAGTTCTTTGCAGTCAGATTTTTATAGCAGCGCGAAGAAACTAAGGAAGCTTGACAGTAATACCAGAGAAAAATTAGGTAGTTTAGTTATTACCAGTAAATTGTGATGTAGTTATTGTTGTTTCTGCATAGAACCTCCAATTGACAATTTAATTATTTTGCAGGTCTTTCTGTTCCCGGTGGTTCTATTTTGGAAGATGATGTACCTTCCAAGTTCAACCCCAGCCCATGCACCGCTATAAATAAATCTACTTCAAGGTTACCTTTTTTCGATTTAACCAATAGGACGATTCCCTTTGTTTCCCAAAAAGCACAGATTGAATTAAATCCAAACAAGATCCATGTCAGACGAGGTACCTTTCTACTACATTCGGGTATAAGTAGTATATTTTTTTGATTTGCTAAGAAACGTTTTTATAAAAGCAAGTGGAACAACTCATGTTTCTACCCTTATGAGCCATGGTTAGTACTGATAATTAAACTGTTTTGAATGTGTAATAAGTAGTCTATTTTTGGATTTGCTAAGAAACGTTTTATTTAAAAGCAGGTGGAACTCCTCATGTTTCTACCCCTATGAGCCATGGTTAGTACTGATAATTAAACTGGTTTGAATGTGTAATAAGTAGTCTATTTTATTGATGATTTATTTGTTTAGAATCAGGGCAATTTTTTAGAACTCCCACCTCGAGCAAGAGTTCCATAACAGTTGATGGTTCTTATAATAGCAGAAAGAAACAGTTTACCGTTGATGGTGATAATATTAATCTTGCATCGATAGGTAACCTATTACTTTCTATGGAACTCTTTATTTTAAACATATTTAATGTTTTACCTTTGTAGTATTTCATTTTATACTTTTTTATTTGCTGAGTGAAGAATACCTTGATGTATGATACGAATCAGGTGTTGATATGATTAATCCAAATGTGACCAAAAGCTCACTGACTGGTGAAGGTTTAATTCCTCTGAATAGTACAGTTATTTGTCCGATAACAAATTTAAGATCCTTTATTTTGTCTGGCATAATTTAATTTGGGCATATAATTTTTTCCTTGAAAGAATACAGTTTATTAGATTTATGTTCTTTAAATCGTGTTAATTTTTTTTTTGTAGAAGCTCCCCTTTTGAGTAGACAGATGCGGACACGCAAGCAACGCAAAACAGACCCCAATGTATTTTGTGTTTCGAGGTCTATTTCTTTTGAACAAGACATTTTAAACACTGAATATCATACTACAGGTTAAAACCTCAAAATTATGAAGCATTCATACATTTACTTTGTAAATTGTAATATAACGATGTTGCAATAATAGATGGAGAGTATACAACTAATTGAACCCCCCAACATGATGATGCAGAGTTGTTTTGGGACGATGGTAATGAAATTTAATTTTGCATTTTTTGGATTATTGAAACGGTATACATTACTATATTTCATTGTTGCAGATATTGATTTTGATGATACCAATGTTGAAGATGTTGACCTTTCCAGTTCTACAGGTTGTATTTTTAATGTTGTATGTATATTTTATAAATTTTTATTTAAATAACCTAATTTTTCCCCTTAATTGTACAGTTCCTCAAGGTTATGTTTCCTTAGGACCTCCAACTGAATTTTGTTCGAAGTGTAAAGCTGTAATGTGGAAGGAAGAAAGGTCAAACAAACATGTGAAGAAAGGAACTGCAAAATTCAGTGTGTGTTGTGGTCAGGGTACGATTAAACTACCACCCACCCCCTTTACTCCTGAGTATTTGCTGAATTTGTATAATCATCCCAAGAAGGGCCCTGCTTTTAAACGTAACATACGCTTATATAATTGTATGTTTGCGTTTACGTCAATGGGTGGAAAAGTAGACTACTCTGTAAATTCTGGTAGAGCTCCTTATGTGTATCGTCTCAATGGACAAAATCACCATGTGTTTGGCTCCCTAATACCCAATGAGGGAGAGGATCCCAAATTTTTCCAGCTCTACGTCTATGACACTGAGAATGAGGTACAGAACAGATTAAAATGGTTTAAAGTTGATGATGATCAGGGTGTGGATGTTGATGTTGTTGAAGGTTTAGTGTAAATGTTGGACAGTACTAACCAGTTGGTTAAGAAATTTCGTAAAGCCCGAGACCGTTTCAGAAATTACCTTGTACAAGATCTTACAATAAGGCTCAAAGTTCATCGTTCGGAGAGTGGTCGTCCAAATAATATGGGTCCTTCCAATGAAGTGGCGGCTATTATGGTTGGCGACATTGACACAAACTGCGGTGAGCATGATATTATACTGCAGAAGACCAACAATGATATTGAACGGATAACCAGTGTTCATCCGAAGCTCATGGAACTACAATACCCTCTTCTCTTTCCGCTTGGTGAAGATGGATACCACAATGAAATTCCATATGTTGACTCCGAAACTCAGAAGAAGAAGAAGCGTAAAAGAATAACAATGAAGGAATACTATGCGTACAAGTTACAAGTCCGAATTCAAGAAGGTATGCTTTCATTTTTCTATAGTTTATTTTGAATTATAAACTATTTGTTTGCAGTTATATAATCTCCACCAATTATATACAAATGCAGGTCTGCATGTTCGTTTAGCAGGTAGATTGTATCAGCAGTATGTTGTAGATGCTTTCTCATGTGTTGAGCAAGCCCGTTTATGGTGGCTGCACACTCACCAACAAAATCTGCACAGTGATTTATATAGTAGTGTTGCTAAGAAATTTGTAAATGGTGAGACTACAACATCGAATGTTGGTAAAGGATTTATATTACCTGCAAATTTTCTTGGTTCAAAAAGGTACATGCAGCAAAATTTTCAGGATGCCCTAGCTGTATGTCGTTCTGTTGGACATCCTGACATTTTCCTCACAATGACGTGCAACCCACTTTGGGATGAAATTTTGTAAATGATGAAGCACTTACCTGATTACTCCCCCCAAGACTCTTCTGATATAATATCACGCGTGTTCCATTTGAAGCTTAAGCAGTTATTGGACGATATTAAAAAGGACAGTTTTTTTGGTACATGTATTGGAGGTATTTTATGTATACTATAAATAATTGAAAACAATTTTTATATATTACATTGTTTGTAGTTAAATTTTTTTTTTTGCAGTGATGTACGTAGTTGAATTTCAAAAAAGAGGTTTGCCTCACGTGCATATGCTCATTTGGCTTAGTGCTGAATCAAAGAAGGAGTTGTCGTCAAATATTGACAAGTTTGTGAGTGCTGAGCTTCCCGACCCTGATCGTGATCCTGTTGGGTTTGCTGCTGTTAAGTCTTTAATGATGCATGGACCCTGTGGTCTTCAAAATCCAAAATCACCCTGTATGAATAAAATGAAATGCACAAAACATTTCCCCAAAAAGTAATATTTCTTATCAACCTTAATGTAATTTTATTTTAAATTTTTAAATTTAATTTAATGTCCTGGATTTTGGTAATAGGTACTGCTCGGAGACTTACTTTGATCAGTCCGGTTTTCCAATTTATCGAAGGCGTAAAACTGGGATCACTGTAGCAAAAGGAAAGTGTGAACTTGATAATGGATGGGTCGTACCTTACAACAGGGACCTGTTGGTTAAATACCAATGTCATATGAACGTCGAGATATGCTGTCATGCACGGAGCTTGAAATATTTATTTAAATATTGTCTAAAAGGCCATGATCGTGCTACTATAGAAATCACCTCTCGGATAGCTGATAAGGACAGATACGATGAAACTCCTATTGATGAGATCAATGCTTATTTTGATGGTCGTTATATATGTGCATCTGAAGCGGCTTATCGAATTTTTGGGTATCCTATCCATTGTCGGTCTATATCCGTGCTTCGTTTAGCATTTCATCTTCCTGGTGAGCGGATTTATACTCTTTCAGAGTCTGAAGTCCTTGCTAAAGTTGTTCGTCGTGAGAAAAATAAACACAGCCAGCTCGAAGCATTTTTCCATTTAAATAGTAAGGATCCCAAAGCTAGAAATTACACGTATGATCAAATTCCTGAACATTACGTTTGGAATGAGGTTGACAGGTTGTGGACTTTATGGAAGAAAGGCCGACAAATTGGCAGGCTTTTGTATACGCATCATACTTCCGGGGAGTTGTGGTATTTACGTCTACTACTTTCAAACATACGAGGTCCTACTTCCTTTCAATCGCTGAAGACTGTAAATGCTATACAATACAGGACTTTTAAAGATGCATGAAAGATTTATGGATTATTAGATGATGATAATGAGTGGCACTTTGTTTTAGAACAGTGTGCAATTAGTGGATTACCATGTCAGATTAGGCAGCTATTTGTCCATATAATAGTTAATTATCAAGTATCTGACTTGACAATTTTATGGGAAAAGCATTGGAATAACATGGTTGACGATTTTATCATTCAGAGAAGGCACATCGCTGGAAATGACGATACCGTCTTTTGTGATAGGCAACTGCAGTATTTTGCTCTTGCTGGTTAGTTTATTTTACATATGCACTTTTTCCTCAATTATGTACAAAGCAAACAATACTAAGTCTATCACAATTTTTCCGCTCAAAATTATTCTCTGACCATAATTAAACTTCTGTATGTTAAATTTTAACAGAGATTGATAAGCTGTTGAGGTCTATTAGAAAGTCATTGAAACATTTCAAGCAATTACCTCAACCTCCTGTGGACTATCTTCATACTGGAACAAATAATTTGGTGATTGATGAAACATCATACAACCTATCTGAAATGGAGGAAGAGTTTAATAAACTGTTTCCCAATTGTAATCCCGAGCAATTACAAGTTTTCAATGATGTTGTGAAAAGTGTGCAGAGTAAGGCTGGTGGTGTTTTCTTTGTCTATGGCAGTGGTGGATGTGGCAAGACATTTTTATGGAAAACCATAATATATAAATTAAGATCTCTTGGCTTAATTGTATTACCAGTTGCTTCTTCAGGCATAGCCGCAACACTAATGTCGGGTGGTCGAATGGCTCATTCTCGATTTAAAATCCCAATTGTAATAGATGACTGTTCCTCCTGTGCCATTTCTCATGACTCTGACATTACAGAACTTATAAAGCAAACCAGCCATATAATATGAGATGAAGCCCCAATGCAACATAGATCTGCCTTTGAATGTCTTGATCCGTCTCTAAGAGATATAATGAGGGCTGTTGATCAAAGAAGATATAATATGCCGTTTGGAGGCAATACTGTTGTGCTTGGAGGGGATTTCAGGCAAATACTTCCCGTAATAACTCTCGGATCTCGTGGCGATGTTGTGTCTGCATGTATAACAAACTCACCTCTTTGGAAACATTCGAAGATATTGTTATTGCATCGTAATATGAGGTTAAATCAAGGTAGAAGCGAAGAAGAGATACAAATTTTGAAAAACTTTGCTGATTGGGTGCTTAAAGTTGGTAATGATCAGATTCCTCCACCAAAAGATGTTGATTTTAAACCTGAGGAAGATGACATTCTGATTCCACCTGCTTTTTGTGATCCTGAGTTGAGTAATTCCATCCAGAATATGATCAAATGGACGTATCCTGAATTCTTGGAGAAATACAGGTTTTCGGATTACTTAAGTGAAAGAGCCATATTAACTCCCACAAATCAAATAGTCAGTCATCTTAACTCTCTAATTGTTGACACTATTCCCAGTCCTGAGATAATCTATTACAGTGTAGACCGAGCTGAAGATTTTGGTGTCACGGCGTCCGAGCTTAGTTTTGCCTTTCCTCCTGAATATTTAAATTCAATAAGTATTCCAGGCCTTCCACCACATGAATTGAAGTTGAAGGAAGGTGTTGCCGTTATGCTTATGCGAAATTTAAATCAAACGCTTGGCCTTTGTAATGGTACGAGGATGATGGTTACCAGATGTTTAACCCAATGTGTAGAGTGTGAAGTAATCCGCGGTGCATTTAAAGGCACCAAGCATTACATCCCGAGAATGGAGCTTCAACCTTCAGACACAAATTTGTTACTCGATGACCATCAACAAGTCGCAGGGTCAGTCTCTCCAAAGAGTTGGTTTGTTCCTCCCAAACCCTGTTTTTACCCACACCCAGTTCTACGTTGCTGTTAGCCGAGTAACATCGCCTGCTGGATTGAAGGTGTTTATCGATGCTAACAATGGGTCCTCAACAAACATTACCAAAAATGTTGTATACCAAGAAGTGTTTTATAATTTGCCAAAGGCGTAATTATTTCCTGTCTAAATCTACTTGAGCAAGGCTTCTAAATTTTTGGAATGCAAATTAGTAGTAATTGCAATCTGCTTTAATTTTATTTACTACCCGTCAAATTATGCCAAAATCCTTTTTTTTAATTTGATATTTTCTTTTTTTCCAAACTGTGATATGTTTAACCCTTACTAACAGAAGGGAGGTTTGTTTATTAATTTTTTAATGTTATGTCAGTACATTATATGTTTCCAAGTTTTGCACTGGCAAGGCTTTTTCTTACTTAAATACAGTAGGCTGTAACACTCCACTAAGTAACCTATGCAAATATTGTTTGTTTGAACTGGGAAAGAATATGGATGTCGTCCCTTATCACTCTCTCTCAAATCTGCAACCTCTCCAACCCAGTCAAAGAAAGATAAAAGTGCAAGTGTCAAGGAAATGGAGAGACTACAATGTTCCTCTTGCTGTTGAAACCGGTCTCCACTTGGTTGTTATTGATTCAAATGTAAGTTTTTTTGATTTTACAATAATTTAATTTCATTCTCCCCTTTCTAATAAGAATTTATTTTCTTTTTGGTAGAGGAACCGAATGCATGTTTGGATTCATTATTCTTTAGCTGATTCCCTGAATCCTATGTTTGAGGAGGGTCAGACATATAAAATTTGTAATTTCATAGTAACCCCATTCAGAGGAAAGTACAAGTGTATTGATGGGGCGAATCACATCATTTTCACACACATGACAGTTTTCAATGAACTTTCACAATCTCAAAGTTTGTTGCTTCCAGATATTTTTCAATTTAGTCATTTCTATGGTATAGATTTGGCGAATTTCCAAGACAACCACTGCATTGGTAATTTCCTGAATATAATTTTTTTTGTTTAGAAATTTTCCAACTATGTTTTATCCCTTGCTAAAACAATTTTCTATTATGTAATTAGATGTTCTTGGGATTGTGCACAAGAGGAAGTCTCTCAAATGTTTCACTAACAGGAACAATGTAGAACAAACCTTGCTTGAGCTGGTAATCAGTGATACAGTGTGAGTAGTTTAATGAATTGTTAGTTCCATTTTTGGATGTATTATTTTAAGTTTGTAGACATTAAAGTTGAATTTGGGATTCTTTGTAGGACTCATCTTACAGTCCGTTTGTGGGATGACATGGCTTTAAAATGTAACAGTGCTTTAAATGACTGTGCCTTTCTCCAACTGCATCCTACCATCATCATTTTTTCCAGTTGTAAGATGGTAAAGGACAAGTACCAAAGTGCAATTATTCTCACCGACGGACCTGCAACAAAGTTTTACATGAATCACAGTCATGGTAGAGTTCTTTCCCTAAGAAACAGGTATGTTTCAGAACTGTAATTCGATAAACATTTAGGAAGACAGTTAATGTCACTGAATTATTTCTTCCTAACAGGTTCCTGGGTGTTCGCGACATTTAGGTGGTGTTAACCATTGCATTGGCGTATGAGACTTCTTTCTTATGTTTTATGTTGCGAAATATATATGTCTGTAATAGCACCTCACTTTCCCCCAAATGTTGAATAATCAGTTTCAACTTAATATGTCTTTTGTATCGAACTATGGAACTTTTATCTTTGCATCGAATTTTTATTTTTGAGATAACCATTAATATATAATTTTGATTTTTTTGTCAATTTGTTTTTTTATATTACATTCGACATAATATCAAATAAGTTCCATATTTATGTAGTTCCTTATTAATTTATGTTTCTCACAATATATTTCGACTGTATTTGTTCTTTATTAAATTTTTTTTGAAACATCAAAACTCTTGCATCAATCAATGTGTTTAGCTTCATTATCATTTTTACTTGTGTTGCCCAATTATAATTTATTAGCGTATTAACAAAATGCTATGATTGAAGTAGTTAATGGAGTACCTACTTAATCGAATTTCTTTAACTGAAGCAAATTTGATCAGCCCATATTGTTCTATGAACGGTATGATATCATGCATAAAACTATTTGATTAGTGTAATTGATTATTTATCTTGATCGTTGTACAAGCGGTTCGTCCCGCTTGATTCCCTACATAACAAATGTTGTTCCATGCATTTCTAGAGTTTTACTAAATTTTCTGAGATTCATATAGGTTTAATGAAAAAAGAAATGTAAATCTCTTTTTGTAAGGGAACCCCAATTTAACGATCCAAAGTTTAGTTTGAGATTTTAAATTCACTCCAAACCATTACATATACCATATATGAAATCTAAGAAAATAAATTTGTACTAAATTATATATCTTCTACACCAAGAAATAATTATGTATTTGAATTACTATGGAGTTTGTATTGCTCGAGTCCATAATAAAAAAATATAGTCCCATGCATGTGTATGAACTTACTAGATTTCCTTAAACTGGAACCTCTTTAACTAATTAAAGAATGTAATACGAATTTGTTCGTAGAACCCCAATTTAACAATCCAATTTTTAGTTTTAAATGTAAAATTCTACCCCAACAACAACATTTACCCAAAATTAAATCTAATAACATATTTATTAATTTACTTAATTTTTTAATGTCTATAACAACATTTTTATAATTTTTTGAAATACTTAACTAATATTGAAAAACTTAAAAATCACCTCAAACAACTACATTTTAGTACATATGAATTGTAAGAACATATCTATTTTACTAGATATAATCCTAATCCAATCCTTAAACTGTTACATATATAACGGTAAAAAAAATTAATCCATTTTTTCTAAGAGAAAGCCAATTGAGCAATCCAAATTTGAGGAGGAAATGTTAAATTCACCACAAAGGGTGACATAAACCTAAAGGTTAGGTTTTTTAAGAGAACGCTTATTTAACAATTCAAATTTTAGGAACAAATGTTAAATTCACCCCAAAGATTGACACATATCTAGAGCGTGCAATTTGGTACACGATACATGAACACGACACGAAACGACACCGAAAATACGTATATGGGTTTTAAACATATATATATATATATATATGTAAAAACATATATATTTATATATACACTCTCCATATTTTATTAAATTATACATTAAAATAGATTTTTTTTATATTATATATATATATTATATTAATTTTTTATTTAATATACACGAAAAGTACACGGAAAGTACACGACACTGTTCGAATCGGATATGGGTTTCATATATGGGTACACACGAAATCATTTCGTGTCGGATACTGGTTTTATGTTTACGTACACGAAACACGAAATTACACAACACGAAAGTACACGACACGACCCAATTGCCCTCTCTACACATATCCAATATGAATTTTAAGAACTGATTTTTTTTATAATTTATATTTTCTATACCAAGAATTAATTTTTTATTTAGAATACTTAATTACTTTCTCCAAGATATAAGCTTATTACTTGGCTTTAATAAATAAACATTGTTCCAAAAATGAGTGGCAAACTATTTTTCTTACCGAAAAATTTGACAAGTTCATATTTTACAGGATAATTAAATATTTGGTTTACTAGGATTTGACCTATAAAATAGAATTCAGTTCTTCTATTTAAATCAATCGAAGATAGCTTTGTTTTTTTCAAAATGTAATTTACTCCACAATGCACAACTCATTTTGCAGAGAGTGATTACAGAATTGACAGCCTTTGTAGTGTAAAGTTATGGTGGTTGTAAAACAGTAGAAGTTTGATTAACTAAATTGACAATTCCATAGATTAGGTAGTATTACTGTGCGCATGCGTATTCTTTAATTCATGTATGATACATGATGTATCTGTCATGACTGTCCACTTTCCTTCAGTACATTACTACACGTCTGCTGCCATTAAATTTATTTAATCGAACACCCCTACGAAAAGGCGCATGTACTAGGACAAAAGGCAATCTTTTTAACTTCCCAATACTTTATCCCTATATATACCTTGCTGCTCTTTTTAAGCAAGTACATACTTTACTCAGCTTTTTACCCAAAACCCTTTTTGTCATGGCTTCTTCCTCTGTTCCCAGGTAAAGTATGTTTCTGAACTGCTATTTGTTTTTGTTTCTTACTGTTTTTTAACAATAACCATTATTTAATAACAATGTATTATGTTTATTGTTTACAGGCAAACAACTAACAGTGGTAACAACTCTGGCTCTGAAGATGACGAAGTGATGCGCAACATTGATGCTTATCAATATGACCCGCGTGAGAACATTGAGAAGTCTGTGGGCAACTTCAACATCAACATTGCAACAATTCGTGATCAGATGCAGGAGCTTGCCAAAAATTTCAAAGAATTCATCGACAACTTCACTGAGCAGCACAAGATCTTGACAGAGAACATGAAACTCTTGAATTTGGAAGCCAGAAATATAACCAAAGAGATCAAGGAGACCATGTACAAAGAGGACTGAAAGAAGATGATGATATTATATTAAGTTACTTATCTAGCTTTTTTATTAAGTTCTGCATGTGATTGTAAAGGGTTTCTCTAGCTGAAGTGGTTGTAATTTTTAATATTTAACAAAGCAAATTATTGTTAAATATCAACATGTACCTGCTGCCTTATATAAATCATATTTAATCCTTATGGATCATAACTACCTGGTCTTGAATTTTTTTTTGTATATTTTTTCCATTTTTGGTTCGTTTTTATTTGATCCTATAATTATTTATAAAATTTAAATATATAACTCGCTTTATATAGTTTTAATTCATTAAAGATATTAGAACCTAAACAAAGAAGCGATTTCACGATTTTAATGTTCACTTAAAAATAATCAGGAAAATTGAATATATTAATTGATATGATCAAGAAGCTTAATTGAATGAAACCAAGTCTTATGTTGTTGAACCAATATATAATCTGAAGTCAGAACAAATGACATAAATAAATATTAGTCCTTTTTTTTAGGATTGGGTATAAGTGCATGTTATTATATTATTACAAGTACAAGTACTATGTAAGACGGAATAGTTGAAGTTCACTATTTTAGTATAGATAAGGGAGATTTATTTGTTTGCTTCTAAGACAGCAGAGGCTACTACATGCCTCTAAGGTAGGGCCATGATCAAGCCGCCCTACATCTGAAGGTTTTTCAAAGATCCCGCTGTATAAATCTGTGTTTCCTCGGGGAAATAAACAAAAGTATAGTTTTATTTCTAATCACTAGGAAATTCCAACCTAATTCAATGTGTGTATGGACTTAATACCAAAAATGAAAATTTAAATCAAAAAGAATTATAACAACTTAAATAACCAACCCTAAAATTTTTAATCTTAAATTTGTATTCATAAAAATTATTTTGAAGCCAAACTATTTTAATTAAAAAAAATATAAATTAATAGTAAATAAAACTCTCAAACAATTTATTTATGTTAGACTAAGTAAGCCGTAGTAGATAGACCTTAGTATTACATTATAATCCCCCATTATCACTTATATTTAATTATTACATTTATTTTTTATGATTAGGTTGGTCATGTTTACTTACAAAATAGCTTTGAAACACGAAATCCCAATGAAAAATAAATGACTTCTACAAGTGCTGGTATTGCAACTATTTATTTGGATTAAAATAATTAATCCATTTTTGTTATGAACAATAGAAAATAACAAATTAATTTTTACTTCCCAGAGGTCGGCAAATTTATCTATCAAGGAAAGTTTAGAACCATTCCTATTAACAATGCATTTGCTTAAATCTTTCTGAATTTCGTCAATTGCCTCTATTTCAACTAATATTTTGGACAATAATAATTAACCAATTTCGGTTATAATTAATTTTGGACAAGTATTATTTATTTCGTAATTTTATTAAAATTGGACATTTTTTCGACCACATAATAAGAGTAGTTCTTCCCTATATAAATTTTATCGAAGTATTATTTTCTAAAATAAGTAATGAAGACCTCATTAAATTAAAATAGTGAAATCATTACTTAAATACTAATTTTACGTACATATAAATATGTTGTAATCATTTTGAATCTCAACCAGTAATACTTGATATGCTTCGATTTTCATCTTAATTCCCAATGTTGTTTTTTCCAAAACTGGGTAATCACCATTTTTTGGTTATTTTTTTTCTAACACAATTCCAAATTGGTCATTTGGCTGTGGATGCCAAATTAAATAAATTTGAAACACTATTAATTATAAAAAGGTTGGGAAGGTAAATGTTTCCTTGAAAAATTATCAAGTTCTAGCCCCTTGAAATGGTTGTTTTGGCATTTTGTAATTTTTCTAATAATAATTAACCAATCTTTGTTATAAATAATAGCCAATAATAAATCAAGTTTTATTTGTACCATTTTGCGAAGATATTAGTTAATAGAAATATCAAACAATTCGTTTACCTTAGACTAAGGGATTGGTAGTAGATATTTTTCATATTACATTATAATCCCCCATTATAACTTCTCTTAATTGAATTCTTACGCCTGTTTGTTTGAGATTAGGTTAGGCATGTATACATACAAACTTTGTTGGAAACATGAATGCCAAATAAATGGTTACCTGAATTCTACAAGGGACAGATTTGCAACTATTTCTTTGGAATAAATTCATTAGCCATCTTTGTTATCATTAATAGAAGATAACAAAATTAGTTTTATTTCCAAGAGATTGGCAAGTGCCCCTATTTCAACTAATATAAATATGTTGTAATCATTTTGAATCTCAACCAGTAGTACTTGATATGTTTCAATTTACATCGTAATTCCCAATGCTGTTATTTACAAAACTGGATCATCACCACGTTTTGGTTAAATTTTTTTCTATCATAATTCGAAATTGGTCAGTTGGTTACGGATGTCAAATTAAATAATTTTGAAACACCAATAATTATTAAAATGTTGGGAAGGTATTTTTTTCCTTAAAATGGTTGTTTTGGCATTTTCTATTTTTTCTAATAATAATTAATCAATCTTTGTTATAAATATAGCCAATAATAAATCAAGTTTTATTTAAACCATTTCGCGAAGATATTACTTAATAAAATTTCAAACATATCGCTTTCGATAGACTTAGGAAATTGTAGTAGATATTTTTCTTATTATATTTTAATTACCCATTATAACTTCTCTTTAATTGAATCATTACGTCAGTTTGTTTAAGATTAGGTTAGGCATGTATACATACAAACTTGGTTGGAAATACGAATGCCAAAATAAAAATACGTGACTTTTACAAGGGTCGGATTTGCAACTATTACTTTGGAATAAATTCATTAACCCATCTTTGTTAATAAAATAGAAGATTACTAATTAATTTTTATTTCTAAGCCATTAGGAATATTATCTGTCAATGAAAGTTTAAAACCATTCCTACAATTTGGAATTATCCCTAAGGGATCGGCAATTTTTTCTGTTAATGAAAGTTTAAAACCATTCCTACAATTCAGAATTATCCGTATTAACAATGAGATTGATAAAAATATTCCTAACTTCTACAAAGCCCTGTATTACATTTTTTATTTTGGATAATAAAAATTAACCAATCTCTGTTATAAATAATAGACATTATAGTATTTTTATTTTGGATAAAAAAAAATTAACCAATTATTCTTATAAATAATAGACATTATAGTCAATTTTTCCGGATAGGTCATTTGGCTGCGGATGCCAAATTAAATAAATTTGAAACACCATTAATTATTAAAAGGTTGGGAAGGTAAATGTTTCCTTGAAAAACTATCAAGTTATGGCCCATTAAAATGGTTGTTTAGGCATTTTGTAATTTTGCTAATAATAATTAACCAATCTTTGTTATAAATAATAGCCAATAATAAATCAAGTTCTATTTTTACCATTTTGCGAAGATATTAGTTAATAGAAATATCAAACAAATCGTTTACCTTAGACTAAGGGAATCGTAGTAGATATTTTTCATATTACATTATAATCCCCCATTATAACTTCTCTTTAATTGAATCATTACGCCTGTTTGTTTGAGATTAGGTTTGGCATGTATATATACAAACTTTGTTGGAAACACGAATGCGAAATTAAAAGTACCTGAATTCTACAAGGGACAGATTTGCAACTATTTATTTGGAATAAATTCATTAGCCCATCTTTGTTATCAATAATAGAAGATAACAAAATAAGTTTTATTTCCAAGTGATTGGCAAGTGCCTCTATTTCAACTAATATAAATATGTTGTAATCATTTAGAATTTCAAGCAGTAGTACTTGATATGTTTCGATTTATATCTTAATTCCCAATGCTGTTTTTTCCAAAACTGGATCATCACCACGTTTTGGTTAATTTTGTTTCTAACATAATTCCAAAAAGGTTAGTTGGCTACGGATGTCAAATTAAATAATTTTGAAACACCAATAATTATTAAAATCTTGGGAAGGTAATTTTTTCCTTAAAATGGTTGTTTTGGCATTTTCTATTTTTTCTAATAATAATTAACCAATCTGTGTTATAAATAATAGTCAATAATAAATCAAGTTCTATTTAAACCATTTTGCAAGATATTACTTAATAAAATTCCCAAACATTTCGTTTACGTTAGACTTAGGGAATTGTAGTAGATATTTTTCTTATTACATTTTAATTACCCATTATAACTTCTCTTTAATTGAATCATTACGTCAGTTTGTTTGAGATTAGGTTAGGCATGTATACATACAAACTTGGTTTGAAATACGAATGCCAAATTAAAAAATACGTGACTTCTACAAGGGTCGGATTTGTAACTATTACTTTGGAATAAATTCATTAACCCATCTTTTTTAATAAAATAGAAGATTACTAATTAATTTTTATTTCTAAGCCATTAGGAATATTATCTGTCAATGAAAGTTTAAAACCATTCCTACAATTTAGAATTATCTCTAAGGGATCGGCAATTTTATCTGTTAATGAAAGTTTAAAACCATTCCTACAATTCAGAATTATCTCTATTAACAATGAGATTGATAAAAATATTCCTAACTTCTACAAAGCCCTGTATTACATTTTTTATTTTTGATAATAAAAATTAACCAATCTTTGTTATAAATAATAGACAGTATAGTATTTTTATTTTGGATAAAAAAAATTAACGAATTATTATTATAAATAATAGACATTATAGTCAATTATTCCGGATAGGTCATTTGGCTCCGGATGCCAAATTAAATAAATTTGAAACACCATTAATTATTAAAAGGTTGGGAAGGTAAATGTTTCCTTGAAAAACTATCAAGTTATAGCCCATTAAAATGGTTGTTTTGGAATTTTGTAATTTTTCTAATAATAATTAACTAATCTTTGTTATAAATAATAGACAATAATAAATCAAGTTCTATCTGTACCATTTTGCGAAGATATTAGTTAATAGAAATATCAAACAAATTGTTTACCTTAGACTAAGGGATTCGTAGTAGATATTTTTCATTTTACATTATAATCCCCCATTATAACTTCTCTTTAATTGAATCATTACGCCTGTTTGTTTGAGATTAGGTTAGGCATGTATACATACAAACTTTGTTGGAAACACGAATGCCAAATAAAAATTACCTGAATTCTACAAGGGACATATTTGCAACTATTTATTTGGAATAAATTCATTAGCCCATCTTTGTTATCAATAATAGAAGATAACAAATTAAGTTTTATTTCCAAGTTATTGGCAAGTGCCCCTATTTCAACTAATATAAATATGTTGTATTCATTTTGAATTTCAACCAGTAGTACTTGATATGTTTAGATTTACCTCTTAATTCCCAATGCATTTTTTCCAAAACTGGATTATCACCACGTTTTGGTTAATTTTGTTTCTAACATAATATCAAAAAAGGTTAGTTGGCTACGGATGCCAAATTAAATAATTTTGAAACACCAATATTTATTAAAATGTTGGGAAGGTAATTTTTTCCTTAAAATGGTTGTTTTGGCATTTTCTATTTTTTTTAATAATAATTAACCAATCTGTGTTATAAATAATATTCAATAATAAATCAAGTTCTATTTAAACCATTTTGCAAAGATATTACTTAATAAAATTCCCAAACATTTCGTTTACGTTAGACTTAGAGAATTGTAGTAGATATTTTTCTTATTACATTTTAATTACCCATTATAACTTCTCTTTAATTTAATCATTACGTCAGTTTGTTTGAGATTAGGTTAGGCATGTATACATACAAATTTGGTTTGAAATACGAATGCCAATTAAAAAATACGTGACTTCTACAAGGGTCGGATTTGCAACTATTACTTTGGAATAAATTCATTAACCCATCTTTGTTAATAAAATAGAAGATTACTAATTAATTTTTATTTCTAAGCCATTAGGAATATTAGCTGTCAATGAAAGTTTAAAACCATTCCTACAATTTAAAATTATTCCTAAGGGATCGGCAATTTTATCTGTTAATGAAAGTTTAAAACCATTCCTACAATTAAGAATTATCCCTATTAACAATGAGATTGATAAAAATGTTCATAACTTCTACAAAGCCCTGTATTACATTTTTTATTTTGGATAATAAAAATTAACCAATCTTTGTTATAAATAATAGATATTATAGTATTTTAATTTTGGATAATAAAAATTAACCAATTATTGTTATAAATAATAAACATTATAGTCAATTTTTCCGAATAACATTGCAAAACAATTGTGGTAAATATACGTTTGTTTTCCAAAGTTTTGTTGTTGCAACAATGATTTATGTATTCTTTTATACTGTTTTACTTGGTTCATAAGTTATTAGTTAGCTTTTTGCAAATATAATTTTTAATTTTGTGGCTAAAAAACACAATTCTGTGTCGCTTTAACACTAAATATTGAAAACTCTAAAACAATTTGCAAATCTAATTTTGAATTTTGTGGCTAAAACTACTACTTCTGTAATTGAAATAAGATTTTTAATTACTATGTTTTATCCTAATTTACTGACCTGAAATTCGATTATTAAATGTTTGATTTATTATTATTTTAGGACATTTGATTGATAGAAAAGGTAGTGACTGAAGCCACCATCTTCATAAGGCATTCACAAACTAATCTACTATACCACAGAGCAAAAAACAGAAAAACACTTTATTCGCCGATGGGGGGAAGAAATCTAACAAATTTATTAAATCTTACTACAGAGAAAATTCTTTACTCTGTAAGAGTCAGGGCACAGGCAGTTTGGAAGGGCATTAACAGGACAACAAACGAATTTAGGGGTTTCAACATTATCTTTACTGACGAGCAGGTATTGTAGATTTACTTATTGATGGATGTAATTAATTGTTTCCAACCATATCTGAATGTAATGAATTGTTTTTCGCTGCAGATCTGTAGAATACATGCATTTATTAGTGATAAGCTAAGTGATTCCTTTGCACAAGAACTGAAAGAAGGTCAGGTATATATACTCAGTAATTTCAAGGTACTCAAATATATAGGGGATGAACTCAACCTCTGTGTTAGGAACGAGAAACATATTTATTTTGACAACCAAAGTTAGTTGAAATTAGTTGAAGAAGGAATGTCAATAATACCCAAGTACGCCTTTGATCTCTTTAGTCTTCAAGATGTTCCAAAGTTCGTCACTTCTAAGTGTTTCTTAATTGGTAAACCTGTAGTTTAAACTTTGGTATAAAATAATATTTGTGTAATTCCTCTAACTAACATTTTAATTTTTAATTATAATTGTTAAATTTAGATGTAATCGGAATTTTAGAAACCTCTACTGCACACTATTTCCCTGGGAAGGATGATCCAACAAAGTCACATATTAAGTTCAAGTTATCTGATGGGAGGTAAAAGTTTTCAATTTATTACTACTTGCAAAAGTGAATTTGTTGTTTACTTATAACCAAATCATAATTATACTCATGCATGGTTCAATTTCAAAATATAGTTATGAAGTTAATGTGACATTGTTTAACGACTTTGGACAAAACTTTGAAAGAGCTATGAAAAAGTTAAAGGATAAAAAGGTGGTTGTAATTCTCAGTAGTGCTAAGGTTAACAAGTACGGAGGTAAAACTCATATTTTACAGCATTAGTACATTCAATATAACTTTTTTTTTGTTTGTATTTTGCTTGTTAATTTCAACTATGTAATTGGAAAACATTTTGTAGCTAATCAGGAAATCAACTTGACCAACTATCCGGCAACCAGATATTACATTCAGCCCGATCACTATGCCGTTAAAATTTTATTGAATAGGCAAGTATCTATAAAAGTTAACATCCATTATTCCACACATGTAATCCCTACTATTATGAAACATTATATTTTGCCGTAAAGTATATCTGCTGCAACTGTTGAGGAAGAGCAAGATCCTCCAATATATACAATCAAACAAATTAAACAGTTCACAACAGATTTCGCAGAGGTACGTTCATAAATTTAAAAATTGAGCTATTCTCATGTAAAACATGTCTCTTATATTCCAAGAGGTACGTTGATATATCTAAAAAATCATTGATGCTACATGTGAAAGGAATATGTCCTAAGTCCAATCATGTATTAGGATTTAGGAATAACTTTTATGTAATCTGTTTTGATTTCATTGATATTAATAAAAGACTTGTTTTGTTTTTATTACGGGCTTTATCTATTTAAGTGTTTAAATAAGATATACCATAGTTTAGAGTAAAGCTTTTTATGGATTATGATGAGATCATAATAGTGAGACCTAAAAGATGATAACTCTAAACTTAAATAGTTCCTGGTCGTAGGATTACTAACTGGTAATTAATAATCCGCAAAGATCGGTACATACTATGCTTGATTCATTATGAAGGATGTCTGTTCTCATAGACATTTGTGTGGTGACACTATAGCTAGTATGTAGGTGCTTATTATAGAATAAGTTCACTGAACATGACTCGCCCAGCTGAATAACTGATGGAGTTCTCTCACGTGACAGCAGTTGTTCACATAGTGATAGTTGTACAAGTATCCTTTGACTTGAGGTCATCATAGTCATCTTGTGTACACTGAACTATGCTTTGGTTTAGTTCTTAGTCTCCAGGGACAATTATTAGGGCTTTACTGGGTATAGGAATTTGTACACGAAGATAGTGTATGATCAATAAAGGATCTGCCCCTTCCAGTGAAGGAAGCAAATGTTCAAGGCTGATCCACTTATGCTAGTTCAGGAATCTCTGGCCAGAGTGAATGAAATTAGAAAGGAGTTTCTAATTTGCATAGAACTACGCATAGTAAATGGTAAGCAAGTGATTAAATTAGATAGGTTTGACACGAGATCCATGCCTTGTATTTAATCGGGACATTGTAGGGTAGAAGGAGTTTATTGTACGGTAACTATTCACTGAATAGGTTCTTGGTATTCTAAGCAGTGAATTCATATTATCCGGATAGTCGCGATATGCTGAGAAGTATCCCTCACGATGTAGAATAAATATGATTAATTAATTAATCATATTTAATAAATTAGAGAATTTATATAAATAATGATAAAATAGTTTTATTATTATTTATTTCTACTACCGGCTTAATATTGAACCTACAGGGTCACACCATAAAAAGAGAATGATTTAATGGTGGAGGAATTAATTAATAATTAATTGGCAAATCCTAAGAAAAGGAAGAGGAACTCTTCCAAGAAGAAGAAAGTAGGTGAGAAAACGCCGGTTCCACCAAAAGCTGAAGACCCCAAGAGCAAAATTGTTTGCTTTCACTGTAACAAGGTGGGGCATTGGAAGAGGAACTGCAAGGTTTACCTTGCAGAATTGAAGAAGAAGAAGGGTAGTGAGACTGCCGCTTCTGATTCAGGTATGTTCATGATAGAAGTGAATATGTCATTAAATCAAATTTCTACTTGGGTATTAGATACCGCCTGTGGTTCTCAAATCTGCAATTTGTTGCAGGGACCAAGGAGAAGTAGGACTCTTGAGGAAGAGGAGGTGATTCTACTGATGGGCAATGGAGCAAGAGTTGCTGCTGAAGATGTAGAATCATTTCATTTACATATGCCTACGGGCAAGACTATTGTTTTAAATAATTGTTATTTCGTTCCCTCGATTGTGAGGAATATTATTTCCATGTTAGACTTGGATGGATTTTCATTTATTATTGAGAATAATGAATGTTCTATTCTTAGAGATAATATTCTTTATGGACGTGGTACTTTAAATAATGGTCTGTATATATGTGACATAATTTACTTCAGATTGAACAAACTAATAAAAGAAAAGGGATGATGAAAATCTCACTTCATTGTGGCATTGCAGTCTCCATTTAGTAGACATGGAGAGAGGACTGCAAATTTGCTAGGATTGGTACACACAGATGTATGTGGACCAATGTCTACACAAGCCATGGGTGGATTTTCATACTTCATTACTTTCATGGATAATAGATCTAGATTCAGATATGTGTTTGATGAAACACAAGTCTGAGGCCTTTGAAAAGTTCAAATAGTATAAGTATGAAGTGGAGAAATAAAGCAAACATAGTATTATAATTCTTCGATTAGATCGAGGTGGTGAATACTTTAATGGAGTGTTTCTAGATTATCTCAAAGTAAATGGTATAGTCTCCCAGTGGACTCCTCCAAATTGGTATCTGAAAGAAGAAATCGAAATTTGTTAGACATAGTTCGGTCCATGATGAGCTATGCAAATCTTCCAGTATTCCTATGGGGTTATGCATTGGAAACCTCAACATATTTACTAAATAAGGTGCCTTCCAAAATCTGTTCCTCAAACTTCGTATGAGATATGAAAACAAAGGAAATCGAGTCTTAAACACGTTAAGATTTGGGGATGTCCAGCTTATGTCAAGAAAGTTGACCCAGATAAGCTGGAATATCGATCCGTAAAATGTAGTTTTGTGGGATATCCTAAAGAGACTTTAGGGTATTACTTTTGCACCGATCATCGGGTGTTTGTCTCCAGACATGCTACTTTCTTGGAAAAGGAGTTTATCCTTGAAGGAAACAGTGGGAGCAAAATTGAACTTGATGAAGTTCAAGAAGCACAAACTACTACGGTTCAAGTGGAAACACCTGTTCTGACTGAACAAACTTTTGTCGAACAGCCCATTCATAGATCAGGGAGAGTGTCTCGCCAACCTGAGAGGTAATATGGCCTTGTCATTGAGAATGACAATGAGTTGTCGATCATTGATGATGACGACCCTGTAACCTATAATGTGGCTATGAGTAGTATTGACTCAGAGAAATGGCATAGTGCCATGAAATCCGGAATGGAATCTATGTATACGGTATACGAAAGAATGATTAGAGCAGATGGCCAGGTGGAGACCTATAAGGCCAGGCTTGTGGCAAAAGGATTCAAATAAAGGCAATGGATTGACTTTGATGAAACCTTTTACCTGTAGCCCTGTTATAATCAGTTCGGATTTTGCTTGCGATTGCTGCTTACTACGACTATGAAATCTGGCAATTGGCCAGATGGTTTACTTTCCAAGGGAAATGAAAACCTAGTGTATAAGCTGCTGTAAACCATATGTGGTTTAAAGCAAGCTTCTCGAAAGATGGAACATTCGTTTTGATGAGACAATCAAAGAGTTTGATTTTATCAAAAACGTAGATGAACCATGCGTCTACAAAAGGGTTAGTGGGAGTGCGATAACATTTCTTGTGTTGTATTGAAATAGAGTTGACACACATAACAACATAGCAGACCCACTCACAAAGCTACTTTATGAAAGTTACTTTGATCGTCATAAAGACTAGATGGGTATTAGATACCAGAGTGATTGGCTTTAGTACAAGTGGGAGATTGAAAGGAATATGTCCTAAGTCCAATCATGTATTAGGATTTAGGAATAACTTTTATGTAATCTGTTTTGATTTCATTGATATTAATAAAAGACTTATTTTGTTTTTATTACGGGCTTTATCTATTTAAGTGTTTAAATAAGATATACCATAGTTTAGAGTAAAGCTTTTTATGGATTATGATGAGATCATAATAGTGAGACCTAAAAGATGATAACTCTAAACTTAAATAGTTCCTGGTCGTAGGATTACTAACTGGTAATTAATAATCCGCAAAGATCGGTACATACTATGCTTGATTCATTATGAAGGATGTCTGTTCTCATAGACTTTTGTGTGGTGACACTATAGCTAGTATGTAGGTGCTTATTATAGAATAAGTTCACTGAACATGACTCGCCCAGCTGAACAACTGATGGAGTTCTCTCACGTGACAGCAGTTGTTCACATAGTGATAGTTGTACAAGTATCCTTTGACTTGAGGTCATCATAGTCATCTTGTGTACACTGAACTATGCTTTGGTTTAGTTCTTAGTCTCCAGGGACAAATATTAGGGCTCTACTGGGTATAGGAATTTGTACACGAAGATAGTGTATGATCAATAAAGGATCTGCCCCTTCCAGTGAAGGAAGCAAATGTTCAAGGCTGATCCACTTATGCTAGTTCAGGAATCTCTGGCCAGAGTGAATGAAATTAGAAAGGAGTTTCTAATTTGCATAGAACTACGCATAGTAAATGGTAAGCAAGTGATTAAATTAGATAGGCTTGACACGAGATCCATGCCTTGTATTTAATCGGGACATTGTAGGGTAGAAGGAGTTTATTGTACGGTAACTATTCACTGAATAGGTTCTTGGTATTCTAAGCAGTAAATTCATATTATCCGGATAGTCGCGATATGCTGAGAAGTATCCCTCACGATGTAGAATAAATATGATTAATTAATTAATCATATTTAATAAATTAGAGAATTTATATAAATAATGATGAAATAGTTTTATTATTATTTATTTCTACTACCGGCTTAATATTGAACCTACAGGGTCACACCATAAAAAGAGAATGATTTAATGGTGGAGGAATTAATTAATAATGGCTAATAATTATTTATTTATGAAATTAATAATTAATTGGCAAATTTAATAATTAATTAAATGAGATTTAATTGATTATAAATTAATTAAGAAAAGTTCTTAATATTATTAATTAAAGGATTTAATTTTTGGAAATTAAATCAAGAGAGAGAATTATTTCTAAAGTGTTTAGAAAAAGGATTAATAATTAAAAGGTGTTTTAATTATTAATGAGAATAATAAATGGGATAATAATAATAATATTTATGGGAAAATTTCAGCTGAAAATTTTGCCTATTAATATACTATTATAGACCCTATTTTTATTAGAACCCCAAAAACCCAAAAAGTTTGGAAAACCCAATTCTCTCCACCTCCTTCCTCCTCCTTAACATCGTTTTCTTGGTGGATACCGGTGGAGTGCTTCACACTTGAGGAGCAACTGCTAAGGATCTCTGATCGTTGTCTCCGAATTATTTTAAAGGTTAGATTCGATCCCTATATTTTTACCACGATTTATATGCTTTTATTTCGATTTTATATGTGTAAAAGTATTTTGCCATGCCCCCGCTGCGATTAAAATCCAACAACATGTCCGTTATTTTGGCAGAAGAAGGTTTTATGTTGTGTAGTTGTTAAGAAAATAGAAAATGAATGCAAATGGTATGAGAACTTTCATGTCCAATGTGACAAAGAAGTTAGCATTGTAGATGGTCGTTACTGGCGCAATGAATGTAAGAGGAACCTGCCCTGTCCTGATAAAAGGTAATTTTACGAAAGTTAAGGTATCAAATCATAATCCAAATTTGTAAAATTTCTTATTAATAAATGTACTAAAACAGTTCTACATTTTGAAGGTTCAGTTTGTGCATGGTCTGTTCAGATGGTACTGGTTTTCTACCTATAATATTTCCGGATGATGAAATTCAAAAAATTCTTGGTAAAAATGTATATGAACTTGAAAATGAAAACCACGAGGTATGATTTCGTATTACTCTTAGATGTATCATTTATTCCCCTGTACGATTTTACTTTTTACAGTTATATGAGGATTGAATATTTTAGTCAGGTTACAAGTAATTGCATTGAAATTTCGGTTTTTTGATCACCTTCAAAATCTACAAATTGTAGCATATCTAATTGTATGTCATCTCACAAAGTACATATTTTTTTTAGGCTGGTGATGAAAAAAGATTTCCTCCTGCTCTGAACAAATTTACAAATAAAGAATATGTCCTAACGTTATGCCCTTCAGAGGAAAACTTATCGAAGCTCAGAAGCCAAAAAAATTGACAATCCTCCGGAAATTTTAGGGACTCATAACCCTGCTGAACAGCTAAGTCCCCCAATTGGGGAAGTTTCCATCATCTGTGTAAGCATATAAAAGTTCACAACTCAGTTTGTTTAACTGAAAATAATGTATGAAATAATTAATTTAACCTTGACACCAGGTGTCTGATCCAAGCATGAACGCCTTGATGAGTCCTCCCACTGGAAAATCAACAAACAGGTCATGAGGGCGAAAGACTAAAGTTGCTGTTAAATGCGAATTCGAGCCCGTAGAACGAAGTTCTAAATTGAAAAAATCTTAGTTTCCCCTAGAACAACTTACTTTTGGTTTACAGTAGGTGGCGTCAAATTATTAAATATAATATATATGTCTTCTGTAGACATAAAGGATGTTGTGTGATGGACACCTTTTTTGTGTAAAATACGTACCATGTATTTTGGTATGACGAAATATTATCAGAAATTGTTTTATTACTATTGCGTATTGATACGAAGAAAATTACTAAAACATGTCCGCTATGGCTATACAAAGTTCTGTTAACTAATAAATGCTTGGTCATCTAATCAATTTTTTTCATTTATTGACAACTGCATTCTTAATAATTTAATATTAAGCAACAAAATGAATATGAATACCATTGCAAGTTACTCTATATATTAGTAACAAAAGCTTAACATGTACTTGCACATCTAGAGGATATCTACTATGGCCACAAAGAAGAATGACTCTTTCAAAGATCTAAGAAAGGGAAAGTATGATTGGAACGTTCAGGGAAGGGTTCTAAATTTATGGAGAGGTTACACAAAAGATGGGGAACCATTTAAATCTTTCAACCTTCTACTTGTGGATAACAAGGTAAAATTTTAATTGTTTACAAGTACCATGTTATGCTACAATTTCATATGATCTAATTTTTTTATAAATAACCAAACAGAGGTGCAGGATCCATGCAAAAGTTCCAGCTTCAGTGTCTGAAGTTTTTGAGCATGCCTTAGAAGTAGGAGACATATACACCTTCCAGAATTTTACTGTCAAAGATTATAAGGAAGATGAAAAATTTAGACCCATAGTCCAACCAATTCACATTGCGTTTTCAAACGATACCAAAGTTAGACCACTTGAACAGAGCAACGTTTACATTGATAAAATGGTCTTTGATTTCTATGATCTTGCGGATCTCCAGCAGCTTGCCAAGCAGACTACATACCTTGCCGGTAAGGGAAATAGCTTGCCCCTATTATATAAATTTACCTTCAATTTCCATATATATATACTAATATTTGTAAATGTTTTTCAGATGTAGTTGGTATTATTCAAGAACCAGAGCTTACTCTTGCAAGATTTAAAAACAAATTAGGCAATCCCCAAACCCAAATGAAGTTTCATATTTCAGATGGGAAGACAACAATCAGAGTAACTTTCTGGGATACATTTGCTGAGTCCTTTGAGGAGGCTCTTAAGGAGAAGTTTGAGGAACCTCTTATTCTTATAGTTGGTTGTGGTAGAGTAACAGAGTGGCAAGGTAATGTAACATATCAGTGCATAATACGATATTATTTGGTTTAGCAATGACAATGATTATTATGCAGGGGATGTTGATATTTCAAACATAAGAGCAACATCATTTCACATTAATAGCAACCACCATAGTGTCCATGATATGCGCAACATGTATGTCAAATTAACTTCACCAACAATGTAAACATTACAAAATCATAAATATGTATTTAACAATTTTATTGCTTTATTTGACATTAAGGATGAAAGATCCAAACTATAAGAACCAACAATACTTATTAGGGAAAAAACCAGAATTGAAGGTCATTGCGGTTGAAGAAATTATGAATTACAATCTTAGTTCAGCTGAGGTAAATACTACCAGCAATAATTTTTAAATTTATTTTTCGTAACTAAGTTCTAAATTTATATGCCTTATCAACAGAAGGAGTTTTTATGTGATCTTACCGTGTCTACTGTTCTGCAAACTACGCAATGGTTAGAAACATATGCACATCCTGCTATGAGGATACTTATTCTGTTGATAACTTGCAACTTTGCAAATGCATTGGTAGAGAGGTTCCGTACCCCCTTAAATGGTATGTTGAATATGTCTTCCAAAAATAAATTTAATTCTTATGATTTGGAATTTTATATTATCTTACTGTACTAATTATTTTTTGTAGGTTTAAAATTTCTTTATTGTGTATTGATGACACCAGAAAGGTTGAAATTAAAGTTGGCAATGTAGCAGGTCAGAAACTATACAAAGCAAACGCAAATAACCTATTCGACCCGGTATAACATAATCTAATAGTTTCTATTTATAAATTTTTCGTAGAAGAATATTAATACTTGTAATGCAGTACGATGGACCCGAACTTGAGAAGCTCTTGAAGAAAGTCGAGGACCAGACTTATAGATTCCAACTATCAATCAAAGAAGATAACATTAATCCTATAAACTCAGTTTTGGTGGCAGAAGACATCATACCAAAAGACTATTTGTCCGACGGCACAGATGAAGAGCAGCCCAAACCTATAGAAGAATCTCTAGCGGAGGTAATTTTCCTTTCTTTAATACTATTTTACAAATTTTACTTTATGTATTCAGATTTAAAATTCTTATTTTTCTGTCTTCATGAAGGCATCGACATCCACCTTTCATATAGAAGAAATTTCAGAGAATAACTAATTTTCCTAATTGAACAATCAGCTTACAGCAACTACACTAAGACGATGACTACATTCTCCAGTTTAGTCAATGTATGTGGTGAATAGGAAATGGTATTTGAGTTTACTTACATACCTATTTACTTGAATGTTATAAGTTCCAGTTTGTTATGTTCACTAATTTAAATATTTTTATCTTTAGCATTTAAGACATTTTGTACTATATTCCGGATTACAATAGTAAATTATTAATCAAATTTCTTTATGTAATAGCTATATAATTCTATTAAATAAATTTGAAATAAAAATCAATAAATTAACCCCTGCCACTAAAGATTATTCATGGATTTCCTGACTTTAAAAAAGACGGTAATAATATTATAATGTACTATCCAAAATTGTAAAAAAAATTAAATCATACAAATTAGGCAAATGGCACTTCTATAACGGTTAATCATAATGACAAGTATCAGTTATCCTTCTTTTTACATTGCAAATTTATCAATTAAGTGCAAAAAACCAGTAAATCTTTCAATTATGTTTTGGTACTACATATGAAAACCTTACATTTATAGTAAGAATATCAAAGTGATTGGGTTTAATTTTCAATTACATTCCTTAATAATATTTTACAGAAGAAAGTGCACAATTACATGTCACTGTATGCAAACAAGTCAATATTGAGGCACGTTACCCTGTTTAATTATCCTCAAACATACTAAATAATTACTCTGCCTCTATTGGCAACCACAAAGAGCCAGTTTTAATGAAGAGACCTCACACCCACTTAATATCTCATGCACGAATCAAAGTTACAGTGAAATTTAATTTACCCATAAGTTTGAAGACGAGATGTTGATTTATTTCCAATTTGTTGTTAATTATGAATGCATCCCAACCAATTCCAAATCTGCATTTTTTTCCTCTTTTCAGCACCTCGACAGAAGTACGACTATCTCCATATAACAATGTGGTTCTCACCCTCTTTTTCCACTTCCTCGCTACCTTCCGTAAGTTAGGTCCTAAATACTGAAATTAAAAACATCCTTTGACATTTGGAAATTTCAACACATACAGAATAAATAATTCTAAGTTATTTAGTTTCATATTAAGAGTAAGAAATTACCGCCTCATGACATTGCTGATCAATATGTGATTTCTTAAGAACAACGTGAAACTCCAAGATTTCTTCGTTATGAACTACTACTCCTTCTGGATATTCATTCAGTAATTTTGTGTCAACTAAGAATATTTGTGTAATACAAATTTAAATAAAACTATAACATATTTTTACTTCATATAACACTTAAAGGTACCTGGGGGATCTCCAACAGCCTTATTAGTCTCTTCAATTTGAGTAGCCGAGCCATATTCTGCATTACATTTTGCAGAATAAAATAAAAGAATTACCGTTCTATAATTTAACAAAGTACTTATATTGAAAAGTACACAACAGTGCAAAAATTTTTTCCACTTTAACTTAATAATTTCCACTTAACAGACTAAAAGTGTTGTTTGGTTTAATTCCTAAAAAAACAAGTGCATTGTACGGCGTAAAGAATTCAACCTACCTTCTGAATCATTACTGTCTTCACTTCTCAATACTAAACCTGCAAGAAATATGTTTAACATAAATTATTAACTAATAAACAAATATAAAACTTTATGATTTCTTTACAAAAAGGAAAAAATTAAGATTGAAAAAGACTTTACTTCTTTTGGAAATTTTTACCTTCAATAACCATATTCCTATTTTCTGGAATTGAAATTTGCTCATTGTTGCTTTGTACTTCACTATTTTTGCCCACAAACAACTCAGAACTGAAAATTCCCCTCATATTTTGTCCGCAATTAGTATGGTACATGTCATACAAAGATATTGAGAAAGTGGAATTCCCCAAATAATTGAACATAATAATGTAATCCTTCTGCACTTGCAACTTCTTGAATTGTTCTTTCAAACCAAAAATTTTACTATCAGAAAATGAAAATGTGAAATATAATGCGGTAGTTCCCTCGACTAGTATATTAACCACACTCCTAATAGTTATCCCAAATATCTTCACAAACACATGTGGAAGTTCCTATCATTGAAAAAATGTACTACTTTAGTACACTTAAGTTAATTTATATAATTTTATGATGCTTAATATAAAACACTTACAAGTTCTCTATTCATAATGGCTGATTCAGTTACAAACTTTAGGAATCTGAAGTGCAAAGGCAATTCTGAAATACCTGATCCAAAATTCAAAAATATTAATTGTTTTACAAAAAAGTTTTAAAAAAACTAGGATTTGTGGACTACATTTTTTTATGTTAATAGTTACGTTTTTAACCTGATACATAAAGTTCTGGGTAAATACTTGCTCTGTGATATACACAAACCCCATAGCTGCAATCATTTTCCGTCTGCCAGAATACTATAGTATCCCCAACTTCGATTAATGCCGCTTTCACAAATCGGAGCCAATAATCACCAAAAAGGACATAGCCAGATTTCCATTTTATATCAATACTCCAGAAAAACTTTTCAAATCCAATTCTTATCATGAAACATGTTTTTGGAAGATTAATTTTTCTGCATGCATTTTCTGGCAGCACCTAAAGAAGTTAAACCTTATTAAAATGTAAAATGAAAATCTCAAAATAAGATTTAAAAAAATATAGTTACCGCTACGAATTCGTCACTGGCTAGATGTTTAGCCTCGATCACCAATTCATACAGGCCAACACTATTATCCATTGCATTATGGTAAAATGTAGAACGAAGCATATCTGATTCCACCTCTTTCGCCACAGAAGAACCATTAATAATACCAGCAGTAATAACACGATCCTCATGATAATTAATTTTAATTGCATAAGGGTTATATATTTCAATTAAGAAATTACTACTACCATCATAATGCAGTCTCACAGGATGATATGGTTTTATAAGATAAAAATCCATCAAATCTTCCAAACCTTCGATGTACTTAACCTTAGCATCAATGGTAGCACTCCAACTTCTACCAGAGTTCACATGCACGGAAACATTCCTCGGTATGAAACTGCCAATTTCAGAAGCAAAAGAACTGGGTAACTCCTGCAAGAAAGTGGTAACACAGGAAATATGTCAGCAATTGATAAATGAAAAAAATGACAGAAGTAATCAAATTTCTGGAAATGCTTACCAGTTTACCATGCGTAAAATTTTGAATCGTGTTAGTACAAACGAAACTAATTTTGGATGATCCAATTTCCATTTTCGGTTACAGCTTTGAATAAAGGAAGAAAAGGGGTTTCAATAATGGAAGAAAGTAACCTTTCGTGGCAGACAAAGTAGTAGGTGGAGGTTAAAAAAATTATTTTAACATTAATGCACTGTTAACTGTTCACACTACAATATTTTCATTAAAAGTCAACAGTTTAAAATATGGTTTAAAAATTTACACCAAAAACAGCATTATTTAACAAATGGTTACGCCTGTCATCAATGTAATTTTAGATTTATTATGTTTTCTTAAATTCTATTTCCTTAAACAAAGGCAAATCAATTAAAAAATTCATAAACTTGGAATACCTTTAAACAATAAATAAGTGCAATTAAATAAAATAAATATAATATAATTAAGAAAATGCTAAGCGCAGCGGGCTCAATGACTAGTTATAATAAATTTGATATTTTTTTCAGTCCTAATACGTGTGCAAGAGAAAGGGAGAGTATCTGTGTAATAACCCCAAAAATTTTGAACTTTTTTTGTAACCCTTATGAATAGTGATTTTGCTGATTATGCTGAATAAGAAAACTTTTCATGCCACACTATGTAGGGGTTCTTTTATTGGTATTCTCAGATCTTATTAGTACTCTATATGGTATATAAGTGTATGTAAAGATCGTCAGAATCCAAATTCGAACGCTTTGATTTTTCCCGAAAACCCACCAGATACAAAAAGAATTAAGTATAAGGTAACATGATTAAAAGGATTTTAATTCAAGGATTATAAGAGAGGATCATAAAAGGAATATAAAATATTGAGAAAGGTTTAAGGGAACCTAAGTAATGAGATCCCGGGTATGATCCCTCAAACGATAAACGAGAACAAAAGTTAAGCGAACCGTATAACAGATAAGCGGTCATTAGCCAAGTAATTAGGGGTTAATCAAAGAGGTTAGTGGGTGATGATGTCATCACACCAACAAGAAGAAGACAAGTGTAAGAAGATGACATAAGAAGGGTGACATAAGCATGACAAGGAGAAGTGTTTTGTTGGATGATTCCAGGCCAAGTAAAAGTTACCATGGTAAAAATATTCTAATTAATTGTCAAAGCCAAAAGGGAATCAACCAACAATTAGCATAACACAAAAATCAAGAAGCTCACTTTGTTCCTCAAGAACAAAGCTCTCGGCCCCTTTCCATTTCAAGAGAAAAGAAAATCTAAATTCAAGTTCCAAGCATTGTTAAATTGTGAGGTAATTATCCAAGGTTCCTTGTACATAGATATAGCTATCCTATGAATCTAAGCTTCCATTTCCTTCACAATCTCTTCCAATAATTCATGGAAGAAGAGGGTGAATAGTGTTTTCAAGATCTTAAAAATTTTGATCTTGTGTTTTTGTTTAGATATAGCTTTGGTAAGGATTTTCAAGGGTGATTCCAAGCTCCTTAGTTACTTCTACTCACCAAGGAAGGTATAATCTTATACCCTAGCCCTACTTTTGAATATTTAGAGTTTTTATGTTTGGTATGGTTCATGAGAAGCATGATTCTTGTATACTTAGAGTGTGGTTGGAATTGTAATGAGTTTGAAGTTGTAAATCTTGATTATTGGTTAATGAACTTAGGTGTGGCTTTTAGTTCATGATTGAGAGTAGTATAAATTGGAAATCTTGAGATGTTGGGGCTGTTGTAGTAAATTATGGATGGAGTTTGGTTGTAGTAATGATTGTGGGTTGATTGTGGATTGATTTGGAGTGGTATAAATTTGGTAATCGCGTAAACATAGTCGTCGTAATGCCTGATTTACCTTAGACTGCTTTTGTTCTTAACATCAGGACCCGTGAACTCACTGTTAGGTTTTGACCATTGTCATGATTAGATGGTTCATGTTACGAGCTTCATTTTTATATGTGGTTCGCTTGAATCCGATGTACGGTTTAGGAGAAACGAACGTTTTAAGTAACGGCGTTTCGCGAACGAATCATTACCCCTCGCCTTACTTTGAAACCTTAGTTAAGGCCCTTAAATGACTAATTGGAGTATGAAACAATTATGTAAAGTGGGTTAGGCAGTTGGTAGGGTACTCGCGAAAGAATCGCCTTAAAATTCTTAATGGTTAATTTATTAAAAATGGTGGAGCCAAGGGTACTCGAGCGACTTAAGTGAATCGTTAAGCGCAAAAGCGAACGTTAGGGTCTAATTGGTTAAAGTGTAGATTCTTAAGCGACTTTGGTTTAATTCCAACTTATATAATATTTATAGGTTACCAGACTCGTCCCAGGCCTTTTATCACCCCCAGTCGCTCAGGCAAGTTTTCTACCCGTTATACTGTTGTTGTGATGTATATATGTATATACATTATCTTGTGATAGATGCATGATGGTTATTAGCAAATCTTTCGATATATTGGAGCATGTTGATATGGTTTATATGCATGCCTGTTTCGTAATCTTGATATCTAATTGTTGATTCAAATGCTTATAAGTGGCATAATACCTATGTTAGAGATATGCAGTAGTTGCGTATACCCTTGGTATAGGGGACCCAAAGGTGAACATTTTCTAAACCGGGAGATGATGTTCCCGAGTATATTATATATATATATATTTATATATATATAAATAGATTTCAAAACTATTAATCGAATAAGGTTTATTCGATAACTTTATTTTATTTAATGAATATTATTTTGAATATTCATTCGAGGACTTATGACTCCGCTTTATTTTATTTAATGAATATTATTTTGAATATTCATTCGAGGACTTATGACTCCGCTTATTTATTAAATAATATTCTTTATTTTATTAAAGAATAATGTTTCGATAATCAAACTTATTTTCGATTATTCAAATAAAGATCGTACTTTCGTATAAGTATATCATTGGTTATTTATTATTCATTTCAAGTATGAGTTTTAAAACTTCTACTTCAATTATTTTTATAAAGATTATCCTTTATGGGAATATTATTTAAATAATAATATTCAGATATTTTCTAATATATCGGGACTGATTTATTTTATTAAATTAGCATTACTCCAAACATTCTTAAAATTGTTTTCGAGTCTTCAAAAATAATTTTTAAAAGTTAGAGCGGATCCCAAAACTCATTTTTATATTTAAGATCCTCCTTTCGAAGAGGATTTAAATACTCGCTCAAAACCTGAGGGATCCGGCTCTGTGGCGTATTTTAATAAAAGAGTTTTTGATAAGATTGCTGTTTTGATAAAAGAGTTTTTGATTACTTACCCAACACTAGGGAAATAAAATTCTTGGAACAAGTTAATCCATTAACAGGCACCGCCTGGGAAATATCGGTGAGTTTTCCTTTCCAACTAGATACGACTTCTTGGTGAAGCCGTATCAACAAGTTTCTACTTGGGGAAAGGGGGGACGAACTTTACGTTTCAGAGTCATGGATTTCATCTGAACTAGGAGTGGCGTAAGTGGTCGAGTGGCGCCGGCCCAGCCTTATTATATTGGCCCAAATGGCCTGGAAGTTCCGCTAAGACGGTCCATTCCTTAGGAGTCCAGGGTTCGGTTGACAAGTAAATCCGACTGTTCTCCTCTACATGTAGAAAATGGTGGGGTTGCACTACTGCGACTGATCATCGTAAGTGGTCTTCCTGGCGCGGCAAACTCCCGTAATGAGTTCATCATCCAGTTAGGATATTTCTGCAACACTACCTGGAGTCTTTCGATCGAAAGGCTACGGATGGGTGATTGCCGAAGCATTGACAGGGTCAAACAGTTATAATGATGTTTCCATCAAATGAAGTATCTCGTAACTTCATCTCTTTTGAATGATATTTCAAAGATTGAATTTATTCAGGTCTTATCTTGTAGTCTCATCTATGTGATGGACTTTTGAAACTAATTATAACTTGAATGGTGGTAGTTCAAGTAGTATTCGGAAAAGATATAAGTATATTGGAGTATCTTGTAACTTCATCTTTTAAACTTATATCTTGTAAATGATTATCTTATGCATGTCAAAGATTTTTAGAAAAATGTTGAGACAAGGCTAGATATATGAGATCACCTTGCATCGACATTTTATACAGTTATAAACTGGAACTCTGCGTATATTATACATGGAAGAGGACTTCCAAGATTTTGAAAAGTATATATACATATATACTAAATATTTTGCGACTTGGTCGCATTAAGAGGTCAAACTTGGTTCAATTCTTCTTGACCAAGACTTTCATGAGTGCTACAAGAATGCTAATATATATTGTTAATCATTATACATATTATTTTGGTGGGTTTGTTGCTCACCCTTGCTTTCTTCTTTCATCACACAACAACAGATAGAAAAGATGAACAGGACCAAGCTGCCGATTCGCAAGCGGTTAAGAAACATTTCGCAGTTTTCTGGAAGCGTTGATGCCGCCGTAGCTGAGGTAGGAATTACCAATAGGCTAGGCTTTCAAATTTTGATGCACCAGACTTATGTATCTATATGAATTGTAATAATGGCAAGGAATATGTAATTCATTCAGAAACCCTTTTGAGGTGTAATGTCTTATAATTATGGAACAAAATGACTTGTGTTATTTTTGGTATTCATCTCTGAGACTATAACTTGTGGTGTGTGTGTTTATATTGTGGGGTCACAGTACGCAGTAGTTGGTTGACTGTTAAGATTAAGTATTGATAAGGGAAATAGAACTCGTGACAACCCGAATCCCCGACCCTGAATTTGGGGGTGTTACAGAAATGGTATCAGAGCCAAGCGTTATAAACCTCAGAGATGATGTGACGCTAAGATAATAAGTTCATAAGATAATAAGAACTCTTGCCAAGTTCATAGTCGGACTACCTAATGTAGTACTGACAGTTAAAACCCTTATGGGAACCTTTATAAATATCATGATAGTAACATAGTTCGTGATCATATAGGGCAGCGGGGCACAAAACTCTGAGGTTCAAGAGCATCAGCATGAGGATGTTTTATTACACGTTAGAGATCAAATTGTGAATCCGATAGAGTACCCTAGCGAGGGACCGGATGAGATTCATGTTGGGAATGTTGCAGTTGAGGATGTTATCCCAGAAGGGATTGCTGCTGAGGAGGATCTCGTGGAGGGTCCTGACGAGAATAAAGAGAGGACTGCTGAGGAAATGATGACCGTAGTCAGGGCGACTACCAGAGCTAGAATGGCCGCAAGGGTGGCACTAGAGGATGAAGAGTTACCAAGGGCACAGAGGATAGTGAGGGAAGAAGAAGTGAGGCCTTCCACGATACCAGTTATACCAGTATCAGACCCTCTTCCAGAGGTTCCTGTAGACATCTATGAGGTTCCACCAATTCCTGTTCCCTCCCCTGTACAGAGCCCAACACCTACTGAGGAAATGCCACCTTTATCTCCTGCACCATTGTCACTTGATACCGTGCTTGGTTATCCATTTGGATCTCCTGGGTCTGCACCACCTGCACCCCATGGACTGCTAGATGCTTCCACTCAGGCTTCTCTTTTCGCTGATTATCAGATGACTCTGGGTGGCCTTTCTGAGGCCCGTAATGTTAGGAGTGATCTATTGGATCGACTCACAGCACCAAGGATTGAGGGCGGGGTACTTCCGGCGAGATTAGCATATAGCATGGACAGGATTGAGGCTATCACCCGAATTACAGCTAGAGGCCATCTTGAGGGTCAGATTGATCCAGCTCTACTTGCGACTATCTTAGACCTCATCATTGCCTTAATGGAGCAGGTTAGGGATGTCGTGCGTGCCCGCTTTTCTTGATCCATAATAGTGTGCAGGGTCTGGGCAATCAGACAAGGATTATATGCAGCACCACTTTTGGAGGATTAGCCTAAGTTATGAATGATTAGTTTTTAATGACTAGATGATTATCTGTGGTAGTACTTTTGGGATGGAAGCGATCAGGCCAAATGATGTAATTCTCTTTCATGTGTTCAGTTGTTGTACCCTCGAACAAATGGTTATGTATATATTCGTTCCTTTCAGTTCAGATGTTTGTGATAAGTTCATATTGTTAATTGTACTATTAGCACTTAAGAGTGTCATGGAGTTTATAGAACTTGAGAATTCATAATTTGCGATTATGTAAGGACTGAATGAGGGAAATGATTAAGCAAAGTAAGTAAGACAAATATAAAGAGATTCCCAAAAATTTTCCAAGCATTATGCCCCCACGAAGAATAAGATTTGGGGCAAACCTTGAATGTGATAATCAGGGAGGTCACAATTAAGATATAAGGAACCCAAAACATAATGAAGTGGAAAATGATGATTTAAAACATGTAGGATGACCCCAATTATGAGGAGGAGGAAACATTTCATAATGAGAAAACAAAAGTCGAGCAAGATAGGGAGAACCCAGTCGGTACTCCTATGGGGCAATTCATGGACCTGCCTAAACAAAACTTATACTTTTATTCCCAACCACCACCTTGAGGAAACAATGCGGTCGGAAATTCTTTCACGACCTTTAAGTCGCTAAACTCTCAGAGTTCCAAGGAACAAGCTGACCCAGTCGAGGCGAGAGCTCGGTTAAAAGAAATAGAGGAATCATTTGAGATTCTAAATGATTGACGAAGCACAAAAGACTATTTTTGTCACCTACCTTCCTAAGAGAGAGGCCACCCGCTGGTGAAAGACCAAGAAAGTCACGGAGCCAGAGGTTAGAATAAACTGATTAAAGTTCAGTCAATTGTTTTCAGGAAAGTAATTCCCAAGGTTATGGAGATAGTGTAAAAGCTTTAGAGCCAGAACAAAGGCGGACGAGTATGATGAATTATGAATCTAGGTTGTAAAAGTTGTCAAGATTCGTTCTGAAGACATAAATCCCAGAACGAGATGATGTTTGAAGTCAATGATTAGTGGGTTCATGAAATGATTGTAATAGAAAGGATAATAAAGGCAATAGAGTTTGAGGAATGATAAGGGAGTTCGGTATGAGGAAACCCTAAAGACTCGTATCAATAAAAATAGAAAAGTATGTAATCGTCAGGATGAGAGTGATTAACCATGAGTTAAAGCTGATGGATGAAGGCATGAGGGACACATATATTTTATCCCCTTTAAGTTGGGAGGATTCGGGGAAAACTTGAGATAGTTCGAAGAATAAATAATGAGACGCGGATGGACTGAGGAGACAAGAAAGTAAGAAATTAGGAAAAATTGGATGAAGGAAGTGACCTTCAAGAACGTGAAGTGTAAAACCGGTGGCAGGATACCCAGAAAGGGAGACGCCAGGTATGAAAGATATCCCAACATTGAGATGACTGTTGGGATAAACAACAAAAATAAATGAGGAATTATTAAGAAGAAGTTCACGTTGAACACGACCAATATCTTCCAGAACATCCCTGTTATCATTACCGAATCAGGCAAGAAAAGTGGATAACCGTTATTGTCTTTTGGAGGCCATATGGATTGACCACATTTTGGATAAGGATACTATTATGAAATTTGGTATAGAATATCGAGGTGGAAATGATTGAATAAGATACCCTTATCAGGGATATATGACTTGATTTATCCATGGAAGGATGTAAGTACCTTTTTAAAGGTGGAATTAAGGATATAACCTCAATAACTTGAGATGAACCATGGGGGAATGCATAAAGGTTGACATTTCACCCTTAATAGGGACATTATGAGTTTGGGTAATACGGAATGAAGGATTAAGGCAACAACAACCTTCAAAGATCAGTGGAGAAAGTTTTCAGAAGTACATAAACAATGGTTCTAGTATTAGTAAATGGTATTTTGATATGCCCTGTATCTAGGGAATACAGGAGGAAGGATTTAAAGATAGCCTTAGAGGTTTTACAAGGAGAAAGGTAATATTCAAAGTTCTCAAGAATAGAAATTCTAATAAAGGAAATATGACGTAATAATAATAATGCCAGGTGGGCATGTATTAAACCATAAGAAACTATAGATCGGCCCAATGAAGGTCGAGATTGGTGAAAACAAGTAGGACCCAAGATGAGAGACGTCCTATGTATGATCGAAAGTCAGTCGTGACAATGTTAACCTCTAAAGACCGAGGCAATAACTTTTGGAAAAATGGTGATATTTTTCTCACCAAAGCGTAAGGAAGAGCATTTTCGCACAAGCAGTGATTGGAAATGAGGTAGAAAATTTAGTTGGAGATCGTTCAAAAGACAATGATTATTAGGAACTATTACTATCAGGAAAGGCCAATGAGGTGGCCGACACTCTAAGGGTAAGAGAGAAATTATAGGCGCTCATGCCAGAGGAATACAGTGATGAAGTTTGAAGCCGTGAAGGTTGTATTATGGTGTGAAAGATTGACATTCCTTCTGATGATTGTGCGATACTCAACCGTAATAGTAGTTTGGTAAAGATTTAATTCATGTAATCGTCGTGAGAGGGCTATCTATCTTAGAAGGTCCTACCTTGAGAATACGCCAGGATCATGTTTTAAAAAGGACTAAACGAACCTTTGAGTTAAGTCTTCTATTGAAGGCATATGATTAAGAATGGTATTAACCTGCTATCGTTGCTTTGATTGAAACTCTTCTGCAATTTTATCTTCTCCATGTCATGAATGTAAGTCAGAATCTGGAGTGTTCTTCATGAATCATGAATGGTGATTATGTTAACTCCTTAAAAGATTTTGATACGGCAGTTATGGACTCCGTATGATTAGATATTAAGATTCCGAGGAAAATGAATGACTACAGTAGGTCAACGGTGGACCATAGTAATTCAGGAATGATTCTGCGAGTAATGAGCCGATTATTTACAATCGTGAGAGTTGTATTGGAATGGATGTTGAGATTGAGTACCACTAATCGGGTCGTGGTGGTGTATAAGTTATCATTAAATAGACTAATTAAGTAGATCATCTACCTATTGAATACTTATTCCTTCTTACGAATAGAGAGTCGTATTACTATACGAGGAAGGTTGCGATGCAAGCATAGAATTCTAATAACGATGATGTCTAGAATGAAATCCCAGATTCGATTTTCGATGTCAAGGGAGTTTCAAAGGTGATTGTGTATAAGCTCGAGCAAGAGCATGGGTCCATAGAATAATGGACAGAATAGCAAAAATATTTAGGCATGTGAAATGCGATGCTATTATACTTAATATTGATTTATATACATATATGTTTTGTTCTCCTGTGATAAACCTCTATAGTTCAGAGTTAGATTCCAAGCCAGATATTTTTTGGCAATATATTTTTTTTATATATATACAATTCTCTTCAATTCGTTCTTTTCTCTCCTTTTCATTTCATGTAAGCTGAGAAGAACAACCCTTCCAGAAGGGGAGGTATTGCCGAATGACTACCTATCTGTGTGATAGAAGCCTAGTAGGATACCACATGTTGTTTAATTGCTTGTTAAGTACTAAAGGCTGGCCACCTTCTATACTAACTATGCGATATAACAAGTCTTCATGATCATAGTGATCTCTCAGTAAATTCTTTTACGTCTATACGATGGATCAAGCTGTCAAAGCTAGAAGCAGCTAGAAAGGAGTAGTATCGGTGCGGTGGTATTCCGAATCTAACACGTTCATGATACTAAGGTTGACGTGGGTATTAAGGTTATAGAATGCTAACGAGCAAAAGTATAACCAGTATAATATTAGGAACAGAAGATAGTAACGATTACGAACTGGAAAAGAATGGGTATTGAGAAGCAAAGGCTATAATGCTATAAGCTATGATGAGAGTCTATGCAATAGACTTGAAAGAATTTGGAATGGTCACTTAGCACGGATTGAATTTTCTCACGATAATAGATCGTATGTCAGTATCAAGATATCGCCTTATGAGATCCTTGAGGGAAGACAATGTTGATCTCCCTCATGTTGGGGTGAAGTTGTAGAGCGCAAGATGCTCGGACCCGCAGTAGTCCAAAGGACCAAGGATATAATATATCTAATCAGAGGACGGCTGGTAGCAGCCCAAGACAGATAGAAGAAGTATGCAGACCTAGCCCGAAAGGACAAGGAGTATGAAGTAGGGGACTTAGTACTGCTAAAAGTATCCCCTTGGAAGAGATTAATGAGGTTCAGAAAGAAAGGGAAACTAAGCCCAAGATACATTGGACCTTTTGAGATTCTAAGACGGATTGGGAAGTTAGCTTACGAGCTAGCCTTACCCCCGAACCTACAACAAGTTCATAATGTGTTCCATGTGTCAATGCTAAAAAAGTATCATCAGGATGCCAGACACATAGTGGAGTACGAGCAGGTGGATATGCAACCAGATCTGACTTACGTGGAGAAACCAGTAAAGATTATGGATAAGAAGGAACAGGTGCTTCGGAACAAAGTGATCAAGCTAGTTAGAGTGCTATGGCAGAATCATGATGTGGAGGAATCAACTTGGGAACTAGAGAGCGCAATGCTAGAAAAGTACCCCCAATTGTTTTCTATCTGATTCCGGGACAGAATCCTTTTAAGGAGGGGAGACTGTAATAATCCCTAAAATTTTGAACTTTTTTTGTAACCCTTATGAATAGTGATTTTGTTGATTATGCTGAATAAGAAAACTTTTCATGCCACACTATATAGGGGTTCTTTTATTGATATTCTGAGATCTTATTAGTACTTTATATGGTATATAAGTGTATATAAAGATCGTCAGAATCCAAATTCGAACGCTTTGATTTTTCCCGAAAACCCACCAGATACAGAAAGAATTAAGTATAAGGTAACATGATTAAAAGTATTTTAATTCAAGGATTATAAGAGAGGATCATAAAAGGAATATAAAATATTGAGAAAGGTTTAAGGGAACCTAAGTAATGAGATCCCGGGTATGATCCCACAAACGATAAACGAGAACGAAAGTTAAGTGAACCGTATAACAGATTAGCGGTTATTAGCCAAGTAATTAGGGGTTAATAAAAGAGGTTAGTGGGTGATGATGCATCACACCAACAAGAAGAAGACAAGTGTAAGAAGATGACATAAGAAGGGTGACATAAACATGACAAGGAGAAGTGTTTTGTTGGATAATTCTAGGCCAAGTAAAAGTTACCACGGTAAAAATAATCTAATTAATTGTCAAAGCCAAAAGGGAATCAACCAACAATTAGCATAACACAAAAATCAAGAAGCTCACTTTGTTCCTCAAGAACAAAGCTCTCGGCCCCTTTCCATTTCAAGAGAAAAGAAAATCCAAATTCAAGTTCCAAGTATTGTTAAATTGTGAGGTAATTATCCAAGGTTCCTTGTACATAGATTTAGCTATCTTATGAATCTAAGTTCCATTTCCTTCACAATCTCTTCCAATAATTCATGGAAGAAGAGGGTGAATAGTGTTTTCAAGATCTTAAAAATTTTGATCTTGTGTTTTTGTTTAGATATAGCTTTGGTAAGGATTTTCAAGGGTGATTCCAAGCTCCTTAGTTACTTCTACTCACCAAGGAAGGTATAATCTCATACCCTAGCCCTACTTTTGTATATTTAGAGTTTTTATGTTTGGTATGGTTTATGAGAAGCATGATTCTTGTATACTTAGAGTGTGGTTGGAATTATAATGAGTTTGAAGTTGTAAATCTTGATTATTGGTTAATGAACTTAGGTATAGCTTTTAGTTCATGATTGAGAGTAGTATAAATTTGAAATCTTGAGATGTTGGGGCTGTTTAGTAAAGTATGGATGGAGTTTGGTTGTAGTAATGATTGTGGGTTGATTGTGGATTGTTTTGGAGTGGTATAAATTTGGTAATCGCGTAAACATAGCCGTCGTAATGCCTGATTTACCTTAGACTGCTTTTGTTCTTAACATCAGGACCCGTGAACTCACTGTTAGGTTTTGACTATTGTCATGATTAGATATTTCATGTTACGAGCTTCGTTTTTATATGTGGTTCGCTTGAATCCGATGTACGGTTTAGGAGAAACGACCGTTTTAAGTAACGACATTTCGCGAACGAACAATTACCCCTCGCCTTACTTTGAAACCTTGGTTAAGGCCCTTAAATGACTAATTGGAGTATGAAACAATTATGTAAAGTGGGTTAGGCAGTTGGTAGGGTACATGCAAAAGAATCGCCTTAAAATTCTTAATGGTTAATTTATTAAAAATGGTGGAGCCAAGGGTACTCGAGCGACTTAAGTGAATCGTTAAGCGCAAAAGCGAATGATAGGGTCTAATTGGTTAAAGTGTAGATTCTTAAGCGACTTTGGTTTAATTCCAACTTATATGATGTTTATAGGTTACCAGACTCGTCCCAGGCCTTTTATCACCCCCAGTCGCTCAGGCAAGTTTTCTACCCGTTATACTGTTGTTGTGATGTATATATGTATATGCATTATCTTGTGATAGATGCATGATGGTTATTAGCAAATCTTGCGATATATTGAAGCATGCTGATATGGTTTATATGCATGCCTGTTTCGTAATCTTGATATCTAATTGTTGATTCAAATGCTTATAAGTTGCATAATACCTATGTTAGAGATAAGCAGTAGTTGCGTATACCCTTGGTATAGGGGATCCAAAGGTGAACATTTTCTAAACCAGGAGACGATGTTCCCGAGTATATTATATATATATATATTTATATATATATATATATATAAATAGTTTTCAAAACTATTAATCGAATAAGGTTTATTCGATAACTTTATTTTATTTAATGAATATTATTTTGAATATTCATTCGAGGACTTATGACTCCGCTTTATTTTATTTAATGAATATTATTTTGAATATTCATTAGAGGACTTATGACTTCACTTATTTAATAAATAATATTCTTTATTTTATTAAAGAATAATGTTTCGATAATTAAACTTATTTTCGATTATTCAAATAAAGATCGTACTTTCGTATAAGTATATCTTTGGTTATTTATTATTCATTTCAAGTATGAGTTTTAAAACTTCTACTTCAATTATTTTTATAAAGATTATCCTTTATAGGAATATTATTTAAATAATAATATTCAGATATTTTCTAATATATCGGGACTGATTTATTTTATTAAATCAGCATTACTCCAAACATTCTTAAAATTATATTCGAGTCTTCAAAATGATTTTTAAAAGTTAGTGCGGATCCCAAAACTCATTTTTATATTTAATATCCTCCTTTCGAAGGGGATTTAAATACTCGCTCAAAACCTGAGGGATCCGGCTCTGTGGCGTATTTTATATTCGCAATAAGATTGTTGTTTTGATAAAAGAGTTTTTGATTACTTACCCAACACCCGGGAACTAAAATTCTTGGAACAAGTTAATCCATTAACAGGCACCTCCTGGGAAATATCAATGAGTTTTCCTTTCCAACTAGATACGACTTCTTGGTGGAGCCATATCAACAAGTTTCTACTTGGGAAAGGGGGGACGAGCTTTACGTTTCAGAGTCATGGATTTCATCTACACTAGGAGTGGCATAAGTGGTCGAGTGGCGCCGACCCAACCTTATTATATTGGCCCAAATGGCCCGGAAGTTCCGCTAAGAGGGTCCATTCCTTAGGAGTCTAGTGTTCGGTTGACAAGTAAATCCGACTGTTCTCCTCTACATGTAGAAAATGGCGGGGTTGCACTACTGCGATTGATCATCGTAAGTGGTCTTCCTGGCGCGGCAAACTCCCGTAATGAGTTCATCATCCTGTTAGGATATTTCTGTAACACTACCCGGCGCATTTCGATCGAAAGGCTACGGATGGGTGATTGTCGAAGCATTGACAGGGTCAAACAGTTATAATGATGTTTCCATCAAATGAAGTATCTCGTAACTTCATCTCTTTTGAATGATATTTCCAAGATTGAATTTATTCAGGTCTTATCTTGTAGTCTCATCTATGTGATGGACTTTTGAAACTAATTATAACTTGAACGGTGGTAGTTCAAGTAGTATTCGGAAAAGATATAAGTATATTGGAGTATCTTGTAACTTCATCTTTTAAACTTATATCTAGTAAATGATTATCTTATGCATGTCAAAGATTTTCATAAAAATGTTGAGACAAGGTTAGATATATGAGATCACCTTGCAACAACATTTTATACAGTTATAAACTGGAACTCTGTGTATATTATACATGGAAGAGGACTTCCAAGATTTTGAAAAGTATATATACATATATACTAAATATTTTGCGACTTGGTCGCATTAAGAGGTCAAACTTGGTTCAATTCTTCTTGACCAAGACTTTCATGAGTGCTACAAGAATGCTCATATATATTGTTAATCATTATACGTATTATTTTGGTGGGCTTGTTGCTCACCCTTGCTTTCTTCTTTCATCACACAATAACAGATAGAAAAGATGAACAGGACCAAGCTTCCAATTCGCAAGCGGTTAGGAAACGTTCCGCAGTTTTCTGCAAGCGTTGATGCCGCCGTAGCTGAGGTAGGAATTACCAATAGGCTAGGCTTTCAACTTTTGATGCACCAGACTTATGTATCTATATGAATTGTAATAATGGCAAGGAATATGTAATTCATTCAGAAACCCTTTTGCGGTGTAATGGCTTATAATTGTGGAACAAAATGACTTGTGTTATTTTTGGTATTCATCTCTGAGACTATAACTTGTGGTGTGTGTGTGTATATTGTGGGGTCACAGTACGCAGTAGTTGGTTGACTGTTAAGATTAAGTATTGATAAGGGAAATGGAACTCGTGACAACCCGAATCCCCGACCCCGGATTTGGGGGTGTTACAATCTGTGCTTGTTTGCAGGTGCATGACAGAGGAAATCCGGGGAAATATTTAGGCATGCCCATGCATATCGGTAAGAGAAAGAAGGAAGTGTTTGGTTTTATTGGGGATAAAATTCATAGTAAGTTATAGGCGTGGTGTAATATGGATTTGTCTAGGGCTGGAAAGTTAACTTTGCTTAAATCAGTTGCACGGAGTACGCCAAACTTTTGGATGAGCCTCTTTCTAATACCTGATGTCATTTGTGATTAGGTTGAAAAGAAGATGAATGCATTTCTATGGAGTAGGAGGTAAAAGGGATAAAATGGTATTTGTGGAAGTGTCTATGTGTGCCTAAAGAGTTTGGAGAACTAGGGTTGAAGGAGTTAAAAAATGTGAATATGGCCATGTTAGCGAAACAAGGATGGCGTCTTCTTGTGGATGCAAACCCGTTGGTGAGTGCAATAATGAAGGCCAGATATTACCCGAATACTAATGTGATGATGGCTGAGCTTGGAAATAATCTGAGTTATGTATGGCGTGGTATTTATCAAGCTTTAGCAATAGTTAAATCTGGTGCACGTAGAAAGATTGGAAATGTGGAGACTACGACTGTATGGCATATATCATGGCTTCCGGATGCAATAAATGGATTCTTGCAGTCATTAGATTGTAATTAGCTGGGTGATATCAAGGTTAGTAGTTTGATGAATGTGGGAGGAAAAAGCCGGGATATTGATCTTTTGAATGATCTGTTTTGTCCTAGGGATGTTGCACTTATTCAGCGTATCCCAATTCCTATGATTGACAGTCAGGACTCATGGTATTGGCTGCCGGAAGAGAAGGGTACTTTCACGGTGAAGAGCTGTTATAGAATGTGTTAGATATATTTGTTAATGTCATGACTAATATGATTTGTGTTTAGTTTTCAGATCTTACTTAACAGGACAAATCAGTACTTAACTGAAAATCAGTACTTATACTGAAGTCAGAACTTAAGTTGTTAGAACTTAAGTTATCAGGAGATTATTTATTAGAAGATAATATCAGGACTTAAGGAGACTTTCTAGAATAAGGAAGGCGACTGATTGAAAGGAAAGAAGATCAAGACAAATGCAAGAAGAGATATGCATGAAGAAGGAATTCTATGAAGAATAGAATACTTGGAAGAAAAGATAACTAGTTGATATATTCTAGGAAGCAGAATTATATTCCATATCAATTAGAATTTATCTTGTAACTGTGTAGTATATAAACACAGACATAGGGTTTACACTATGTGTGTTATCATAATCGAAGTTATTATTTATTGTAACCCTAGCAGCTCTCATGATAAGTTGTTCATCACTGAGAGAGGACAGTTCCATATTGTAACAGAGTTTATTGTGTTAAATAAAATCTGTTTTTTGTGTTCTTGTATTCGATTTAATTATGATAAACACTGTATTCAACCCCCTTCTACAGTGTGTGAGACCTAACAAGTGGTATCAGAGTAGGTCTGTTAACACACAAACATTTTAAGATCCAAAAACAATCATGTCTGAAGAAGAACAAACTCCAACCAAGCCCACCAAAACTGAAGAACCTCCAAAGACTCAAATCCATAATCGATATGAGACTATTAGAGTTCCCATACTGAAACCATCTGAATATCCCATATGGAAGGTGAGGATGTCTATATTTCCGGAAGCTACAGATCCAGAATACCTGGACATAATCAATGAAGGACCACACAAGCCAACCAAACTCTCTGTTGTAGTTGCAGGTGAACCATCAAAGTCTGTTCCAAAGGAGAATAGTAATTACACTGCTGAAGATATCTCATCGATTGCTAAGGATGCTAAGGTACGACACTTGCTGCATAGTGCCATTGATAATGTCATGTCAGATAGGGTAATTAACTGCAAGACTGCAAAAGAGATATGGGATGCCTTGGAGACAAGAATCCAGGGAACTTATTCAATTAAGAAGAACAGGAAGACTATACTCATTCAAGAGTATGAGCACTTTGACTCAAAACCTGATGAGTCATTGATTGGTTTATATGACAGATTTGTCAAACTCTTGAATGATTTGTCACTAGTTGACAAGGAATATGATCTTGAAGATTTAAATCTTAAATTCCTGTTAGCTCTTCCTGAAAGTTGGGATTTGAAGGCCACCACTATAAGAGACAACTATAATCTTGAAGAAACAACTCTTGATGAAATTTATGGGATGGTCAAGACTCATGAACTTGAGATGGAACAAAGAAGCAAGAGGAATGGAAGAAATTCAAGGACAGTTGCTCTAAAGGCTGAGGGGGAATCCCCCAAAGCAGCTGCCTCTAGAAAATGCAAAGGAAAAGCTCTCATCATAAAGTCTAATACTGAGTCATCAAGTTCTGATAGTGATGATGACTCAGAAACTGAAAGCTTACCTGAGATAGATGATGATAAAGAGATGATGAAGCTGTGTGCTCTTATGGTGAAAGGAATCACAAGGATTGCATACAGGAAATTCAGAAAGGGAAAGAAATTTTCCAGGAAAGGTGCAAGTTCTGATAAGAAGGGTTTCAGAAAATCTGAAGGCAAAGGAGGAAAGTCTGACAGAGGAGATTACTCAAATGTCAAGTGCTACAACTGTGGTGAGAAAGGCCACATATCTCCTGATTGCAAGAAATTGAAGAGTGACAAATGCAAGGCTCTTGTCACAAAGAAAAAAAGCTGGACAGACACTTCAGATTCTGAAAGTGAGGTGAACTATGCCTTGATGGCAAATGCTGATAGCAGTTCTGATAATGTTGCGTTAAAGGTACCTCAAACTACTTATGCCTTTCATACTGATGATATTTCTGAGTTGAGAATATATCTTAAAACCATGTTCATTAGTTATAGAGATCAAACTTTAACATGTGAAAGTTTAACTTCTGAAAATCTTGCTTATAAAAAGAGGAATGATTATTTAGAAAAAGAGTTAGTCATGTTCCATCAAACTCAGAAAGATAGAGATGATGCCTTTTATGTTAGGGATGAAGTACTTAAAATAAATGAATCTCTAAAAACTGAGTTAGAAAAGGAAAGAGAGATTATTAGGACTTGGACTAAATCTGGTAGAACAACTCAGAATTTGTTAAGTAGTGGAAACTGTAAAAAAGGCTTAGGTTATGGAGATGATAAGAATGATAAGGGAACTGTAGAAATTGAGCCTATAGTTGTTAAACAAAAGCCAAAGATAAATCATGTTAAGTTTGTAGCTGTAAAGTCTTATATTGATAAATCAGAAGTTAAAGAGAAATTAACTTCTGACAAACCAAAACAGGATAAGCCAACTGAAGTTAACATAGGCTTAATGACAAAGAAGCATCTTAAGCATAAGCTGAAAGATGTTAAGAATGTAAACAAGGTAAAGCTCCCTAGGAAAAATAGGAATGGAAAGGAAGGTATGAATAAAAATAATGATTATAAGCCTGTTCCTAATGCTCCTAGAAAGAAATGTTATAACTGTGGAAATTCTAACCATCTGGCTTCTTTTTGCAGGAAAAATAAGAACATAAACTCCTTACCTTCAAAGTCAGGAGTTAAGAGTCAGTCTGTTAGATATAGACCACAAAATCCTTGTTTTCATTGTGGTAGTTTATGGCATTCCATTTATACTTGTAAGGAATATCATAGTTTGTACTATGATTATTATCAAATAAAACCTTCTTTAAAGAAAGTTAGCATTATTCCTTGTAGTATAAGTTCTGATGCAAAGTCTGATAGTGTAAATGCTGATAAGAAAAATGTTAACATAAACTCTGATGCTAAATCCGCTGCAAATGTTAACAAACTTAATAATGCCAAAGGATCCAAGCAAGTCTGGGTCCTTAAAACTAATCATTAGTGGTCTTTGTGATTGCAGGGCAACAGGAAAAACATCCTAGTTCTGGACAGTGGATGTTCAGGACATATGACTGGAAATAAAGCCCTGCTATCAGACTTTGTGCAGAAAGCTGGCCCAAGTGTTTCTTATGGAGATGGCAACATGGGAAAAACTTTGGGATATGGCAATATCAATCTGGGGAATGTCATCATTGAAAAAGTAGCTCTAGTCTCAGGACTTAAACACAATTTGCTTAGTGTTAGTCAAATCAGTGACAGAGGTTATCATGTAGATTTCTTTGAAAAACACTGTGAAGTTGTAAGCAAATCTACAGGAAAAGTTGTTCTGAAAGGATACAGGCATGGAAACATTTATGAAGCCAAGCTTTTAACAAGTACTGATGGTTCTACAATCAGTCTGTTAAGTAGAGCATCAATTGAAGAAAGCTGGAATTGGCACAAGAAAATCTCTCATTTAAATTTCAACAATATAAATGAACTAGTCAAGAAAGATCTTGTGAGAGGTTTGCCAAAATCAGTATTTGCTCCTGATGGCCTTTGTGATTCCTGTCAAAAGGTAAAACAAAGAAAATCTTCATTCAAGAGCAAGACTGAATCTTCAATTCTTGAGCCTTATCACCTACTACATGTTGATCTATTTGGTTCAGTAAATGTCATGTCTATTGCAAAGAAGAAATATGCTATGGTCATAGTGGATGAGTTCACAGATACACATGGGTGTATTTCTTGCACACAAAAAGTGAAACTGCATCTATCTTGATTGATCATGTCAAACAACTGGATAAAGTGGTTAAAGACTCTGTGAAAATCATAAGAAGTGATAATGGCACTGAGTTCAAGAATTTGATTATGGAAGAGTTCTGCAAAGACCAAGGAATCAAGCAGGAATTCTCTGCTCCTGGAACTCCACAGCAAAATGGAGTTGTTGAAAGAAGGAATAGAACTCTCATTGAAGCTGCACGAACTATGCTTGATGAGGTAAAGTTACCAACCTATTTTTGGGTTGAAGCTGTGCAGACTGCTTGTTTTACTCAAAAAAGACCCCAAGAGCAAAATTGTTTGCTTTCACTGTAACAAGGTGGGGCACTGGAAGAGGAACTGCAAGGTTTACCTTGCAGAATTGAAGAAGAAGAAGGGTAGTGAGACTGCCGCTTCTGATTCAGGTATGTTCATGATAGAAGTGAATATGTCATTAAATGAAATTTCTACTTGGGTATTAGATACCGCCTGTGGTTCTCAAATCTGCAATTTGTTGCAGGGACCAAGGAGAAGTAGGACTCTTGAGGAAGAGGAGGTGATTCTACTGATGGGCAATGGAGCAAGAGTTGCTGCTGAAGATGTAGAATCATTTCATTTACATATGCCTACGGGCAAGACTATTGTTTTAAATAATTGTTATTTTGTTCCCTCGATTGTGAGGAATATTATTCCCATGTTAGACTTGGCTGGATTTTCATTTATTATTGAGAATAATGAATGTTCTATTCTTAGAGATAATATTCTTTATGGACGTGGTACTTTAAATAATGGTCTGTATATATGTGACATAATTTACTTCAGATTGAATAAACTAATAAAAGAAAAGGGATGATGAAAATCTCACTTCATTGTGGCATTGCAGTCTCCATTTAGTAGACATGGAGAGAGGACTGCAAATTTGCTAGGATTGGTACACACAGATGTATGTGGACCAATGTCTACGCAAGCCATGGGTGGATTTTCATACTTCATTACTTTCATGGATAATAGATCTAGATTCGGATATGTGTTTGATGAAACACAAGTCTGAGGCCTTTGAAAAGTTCAAAGAGTATAAGTATGAAGTGGAGAAACAAACCAAACATAGTATTATAATTCTTCGATTAGATCGAGGTGGTGAATACTTTAATGGAGTGTTTCTAGATTATCTCAAAGTAAATGGTATAGTCTCCCAGTGGACTCCTCCAGACTGGTATCTGAAAGAAGAAATCGAAATTTGTTAGACATAGTTCGGTCCATGATGAGCTATGCAAATCTTCCAGTATTCCTATGAGGTTATGCATTGGAAACCTCAGCATATTTACTGAATAAGGTGCCTTCCAAAATCTGTTCCTCAAACTTCGTATGAGATATGAAAAGAAAGGAAACCGAGTCTTAAACACGTTAAGATTTGGGGATGTCCAGCTTATGTCAAGAAAGTTGACCCAGATAAGCTGGAATATCGATCCGTAAAATGTAGTTTTGTGGGATATCCTAAAGAGACTTTAGGGTATTACTTTTGCACCGATCATCGGGTGTTTGTCTCCAGACATGCTACCTTCTTGGAAAAGGAGTTTATCCTTGAAGGAAACAGTGGGAGCAAAATTGAACTTGATGAAGTTCAAGAAGCACAAACTACTACGGTTCAAGTGGAAACACATGTTCTGACTGAACAACCTTTTGTGGAACAGCCCATTCATAGATCAGGGAGAGTGTCTCGCCAACCTGAGAGGTAATATGGCCTTGTCATTGAGAATGACAATGAGTTGTCGATCATTGATGATGACGACCCTGTAACCTATAATGTGGCTATAAGTAGTGTTGACTTAGAGAAATGGCATAGTGCCATGAAATCTGGAATGGAATCTATGTATACGGTATACGAAAGAATGATTAGAGCAGATGGCCAGGTGGAGACCTATAAGGCCAGGCTTGTGGCAAAAGGATTCAAACAAAGGCAATGGATTGACTTTGATGAAACCTTTTACCTGTAGCCCTGTTATAATCAGTTCGGATTTTGCTTGCGATTGCTGCTTACTACGACTATGAAATCTGGCAATTGGCCAGATGGTTTACTTTCCAAGGGAAATGAAAACCTAGTGTGTAAGCTGCTGCAAACCATATGTGGTTTAAAGCAAGCTTCTCGAAAGATGGAACATTCGTTTTGATGAGACAATCAAAGAGTTTGATTTTATCAAAAACGTAGATGAACCATGCGTCTACAAAAGGGTTAGTGGGAGCGCGATAACATTTCTTGTGTTGTATTGAAATAGAGTTGACACACATAACAATATAGCAGACCCACTCACAAAGCTACTTTATGAAAGTCACTTTGATCGTCATAAAGACTAGATGGGTATTAGATACCAGAGTGATTGGCTTTAGTACAAGTGGGAGATTGAAAGGAATATGTCCTAAGTCCAATCATGTATTAGGATTTAGGAATAACTTTTATGTAATCTGTTTTGATTTCATTGATATTAATAAAAGACTTGTTTTGTTTTTATTACGGGCTTTATCTATTTAAGTGTTTAAATAAGATATACCATAGTTTAGAGTAAAGCTTTTTATGGATTATGATGAGATCATAATAGTGAGACCTAAAAGATGATAACTCTAAACTTAAATAGTTCCTGGTCGTAGGATTACTAACTGGTAATTAATAATCCGTAAAGATCGGTACATACTATGCTTGCTTCATTATGAAGGATGTCTATTCTCATAGACATTTGTGTGGTGACACTATAGCTAGTATGTAGGTGCTTATTATAGAATAAGTTCACTGAACATGACTCGCCCAGCTGAACAACTGATGGAGTTCTCTCACGTGTCAGCAGTTGTTCACATAGTGATAGTTGTACAAGTATCCTTTGACTTGAGGTCATCATAGTCATCTTGTGTACACTGAACTATGCTTTGGTTTAGTTCTTAGTCTCCAGGGACAATTATTAGGGCTCTACTGGGTATAGGAATTTGTACACGAAGATAGTGTATGATCAATAAAGGATCTACCCCTTCCAGTGAAGGAAGCGAATGTTCAAGGCTGATCCACTTATGCTAGTTCAGGAATCTCTGGCCAGAGTGAATGAAATTAGAAAGGAGTTTCTAATTTGCATAGAACTATGCATAGTAAATGGTAAGCAAGTGATTAAATTAGATAGGCTTGACACGAGATCCATGCCTTGTATTTAATCGGGACATTGTAGGGTAGAAGGAGTTTATTGTACAGTAACTGTTCACTGAATAGGTTCTTGGTATTCTAAGCAGTGAATTCATATTATCCGGATAGTCGCGATATGCTGAGAAGTATCCCTCACGATGTAGAATAAATATGATTAATTAATTAATCATATTTAATAAATTAGAGAATTTATATAAATAATGATAAAATAGTTTTATTATTATTTATTTCTACTACCGGCTTAATATTGAACCTACAGGGTCACACCATAAAAAGAGAATGATTTAATGGTGGAGGAATTAATTAATAATGGCTAATAATTATTTATTTATGAAATAAATAATTAATTGGCAAATTTAATAATTAATTAAATGAGATTTAATTGATTATAAATTAATTAAGAAAAGTTCTTAATATTATTAATTAAAGGATTTAATTTTTGGAAATTAAATCAAGAGAGAGAATTATTTCTAAAGTATTTAGAAAAAGGATTAATAATTAAAAGGTGTTTTAATTATTAATGAGAATAATAAATGGGATAATAATAATAATATTTATGGGAAAATTTCTGAAAATTTTGCCTATTAATATACTATTATAGACCCTATTTTTATTAGAACCCCAAAAACCCAAAAAGTTTGGAAAACCCAATTCTCTCCACCTCCTTCCTCCTCCTTAACATCGTTTTCTTGGTGGATACCGGTGGAGTGCTTCACACTTGAGGAGCAACTGCTAAGGATCTCTGATCCTTGTCTCCGAATTATTTTAAAGGTTAGATTCGATCCCTATATTTTTACCACGATTTATATACTTTTATTTAGATTTTATATGTGTAAAAGTATTTTGCCATGCCCCCGCTGCGATTAAAATCCAACAACATGTCCGTTATTTTGGCAGAAGAAGGTTTTATGTTGTGTAGTTATTAAGAAAATAGAAAATGAATGCAAATGGTATGAGAACTTTCATGTCCAATGTGACAAAGAAGTTAGCATTGTAGATGGTCGTTACTGGCGCAATGAATGTAAGAGGAACCTGCCCTGTCCTGATAAAAGGTAATTTTACGAAAGTTAAGATATCAAATCATAATCCAAATTTGTAAAATTTCTTATTAATAAATGTACTAAAACAGTTCTACATTTTGAAGGTTCAGTTTGTGCATGGTCTGTTCAGATGGTACTGGTTTTCTACCTATAATATTTCCGGATGATGAAATTCAAAAAATTCTTGGTAAAAATGTATATGAACTTGAGAATGAAAACCGCGAGGTATGATTTTGTATTACTCTTAGATGTATCATTTATTCCCCTGTACGATTTTACTTTTTACAGTTATATGAGGATTGAATATTTTAGTCAGGTTACAAGTAATTGCATTGAAATTTCGGTTTTTTGATCACCTTCAAAATCTACAAATTGTAGCATATCTAATCGTATGTCATCTCACAAAGTACATATTTTTTTAGGCTGGTGATGAAAAAAGATTTCCTCCTGCTCTGAACAAATTTACAAATAAAGAATATGTCCTGACGTTATGCCCTTCGGAGGAAAACTTATCGAAGCTCAGAAGCCAAAAAAATTGACAATCCTCCGGAAATTTTAGGGACTCATAACCCTGCTGAACAGCTAAGTCCCCCAATTGGGGAAGTTTCCATCATCTGTGTAAGCATATAAAAGTTCACAACTCAGTTTGTTTAACTGAAAATAATGTATGAAATAATTAATTTAACCTTAACACCAGGTGTCTGATCCAAGCATGAACGCCTTGATGAGTCCTCCCACTGGAAAATCAACAAACAGGTCATGAGGGCGAAAGACTAAAGTTGCTGTTAAATGCGAATTCGAGCCCGTAGAGCGAAGTTCTAAATTGAAAAAATCTTAGTTTCCCCTAGAACAACTTACTTTTGGTTTACAGTAGGTGGTGTCAAATTATTAAATATAATATATATGTCTTCTGTAGACATAAAGGATGTTGTGTGATGGACACCTTTTTTGTGTAAAATACGTACCATGTATTTTGGTATGACGCAATATTATCAGAAATTGTTTTATTACTATTGCGTATTGATACGAAGAAAATTACTAAAACCTGTCCGCTATGGCTATACAAAGTTCTGTTAACTAATAAATGCTTGGTCATCTAATCAATTTTTTTCATTTATTGACAACTGCATTCTTAATAATTTAATATTAAGCAACAAAATGAATATGAATACCATTGCAAGTTACTCTATATATTAGTAACAAAAGCTTAACATGTACTTGCATATCTAGAGGATATCTACTATGGCCACAAAGAAGAATGACTCTTTCAAAGATCTAAGAAAGGGAAAGTATGATTGGAACGTTCAGGGAAGGGTTCTAAATTTATGGAGAGGTTACACAAAAGATGGGGAACCATTTAAATCTTTCAACCTTCTACTTGTGGATAACAAGGTAAAATTTTAATTGTTTACAAGTACCATGTTATGCTACAATTTCATATGATCTAATTTTTTTATAAATAACCAAACAGAGGTGCAGGATCCATGCAAAAGTTCCAGCTTCAGTGTCTGAAGTTTTTGAGCATGCCTTAGAAGTAGGAGACATATACACCTTCCAGAATTTTACTGTCAAAGATTATAAGGAAGATGAAAAATTTAGACCCATAGTCCAACCAATTCACATTGCATTTTCAAACGATACCAAAGTTAGACCACTTGAACAGAGCAACGTTTACATTGATAAAATGGTCTTTGATTTCTATGATCTTGCGGATCTCCAGCAGCTTGCCAAGCAGACTACATACCTTGCCGGTAAGGGAAACAGCTTGCCCCTATTATATAAATTTACCTTCAATTTCCATATATATATATATATATATACTAATATTTGTAAATGTTTTTCAGATGTAGTTGGTATTATTCAAGAACCAGAGCTTACTCTTGCAAGATTTAAAAACAAATTAGGCAATCCCCAAACCCAAATGAAGTTTCATATTTCAGATGGGAAGACAACAATCAGAGTAACTTTCTGGGATACATTTGCTGAGTCCTTTGAGGAGGCTCTTAAGGAGAAGTTTGAGGAACCTCTTATTCTTATAGTTGGTTGTGGTAGAGTAACAGAGTGGCAAGGTAATGTAACATATCAGTGCATAATACGATATTATTTGGTTTAGCAATGACAATGATTATTATGCAGGGGATGTTGATATTTCAAACATAAGAGCAACATCATTTCACATTAATAGCAACCACCATAGTGTCCATGATATGCGCAACATGTATGTCAAATTAACTTCACCAACAATGTAAACATTACAAAATCATAAATATGTATTTAACAATTTTATTGCTTTATTTGACATTAAGGATGAAAGATCCAAACTATAAGAACCAACAATACTTATTAGGGAAAAAACCAGAATTGAAGGTCATTGCGGTTGAAGAAATTATGAATTACAATCTTAGTTCAGCTGAGGTAAATACTACCAGCAATAATTTTTAAATTTATTTTTCGTAACTAAGTTCTAAATTTATATGCCTTATCAACAGAAGGAGTTTTTATGTGATCTTACCGTGTCTACTGTTCTGCAAACTACGCAATGGTTTAGAAACATATGCACATCCTGCTATGAGGATACTTATTCTGTTGATAACTTGCAACTTTGCAAATGCATTGGTAGAGAGGTTCCGTACCCCCTTAAATGGTATATTGAATATGTCTTCCAAAAATAAATTTAATTCTTATGATTTGGAATTTTATATTATCTTACTGTACTAATTATTTTTTGTAGGTTTAAAATTTCTTTATTGTGTATTGATGGCACCAGAAAGGTTGAAATTAAAGTTGGCAATGTAGCAGGTCAGAAACTATACAAAGCAAACGCAAATAACCTATTCGACCCGGTATAACATAATCTAATAGTTTCTATTTATAAATTTTTCGTAGAAGAATATTAATACTTGTAATGCAGTATGATGGACCCGAACTTGAGAAGCTCTTGAAGAAAGTCGAGGACCAGACTTATAGATTCCAACTATCAATCAAAGAAGATAACATTAATCCTATAAACTCAGTTGTGGTGGCAGAAGACATCATACCAAAAGACTATTTGTCCGACGACACAGATGAAGAGCAGCCCAAACCTATAGAAGAATCTCTAGCGGAGGTAATTTTCCTTTCTTTAATACTATTTTACAAATTTTACTTTATGTATTCAGATTTAAAATTCTTATTTTTCTGTCTTCATGAAGGCATCGACATCCACCTTTCATATAGAAGAAATTTCAGAGAATAACTAATTTTCCTAATTGAACAATCAGCTTACAGCAACTACACTAAGACGATGACTACATTCTCCAGTTTAGTCAATGTATGTGGTGAATAGGAAATGGTATTTGAGTTTACTTACATACCTATTTACTTGAATGTTATAAGTTCCAGTTTGTTATGTTCACTAATTTAAATATTTTTATCTTTAGCATTTAAGACATTTTGTACTATATTCCGGATTACAATAGTAAATTATTAATCAAATTTCTTTATGTAATAGCTATATAATTCTATTAAATAAATTTGAAATAAAAATCAATAAATTAACCCCTGCCACTAAAGATTATTCATGGATTCCCTGACTTTAAAAAAGACGGTAATAATATTATAATGTACTATCCAAAATTGTAAAAAAAATTAAATCATACAAATTAGGCAAATGGCACTTCTATAACGGTTAACCATAATGACAAGTATCAGTTATCCTTCTTTTTACATTGCAAAATTATCAATTAAGTGCAAAAAACCAGTAAATCTTTCGATTATGTTTTGGTACTACATATGAAAACCTTACATTTATAGTAAGAATATCAAAGTGATTGGGTTTAATTTTCAATTGCATTCCTTAATAATATTTTATAGAAGAAAGTGCACAATTACATGTCACTGTATGCAAACAAGTCAATATTGAGGCACGTTACCCTGTTTAATTATCCTCAAACATACTAAATAATTACTCTGCCTCTATTGGCAACCACAAAGAGCCAGTTTTAATGAAGAGACCTCACACCCACTTAATATCTCATGCACGAATCAAAGTTACAGTGAAATTTAATTTACCCACAAGTTTGAAGACGAGATGTTGATTTATTTCCAATTTGTTGTTAATTATGAATTCATCCCAACCAATTCCAAATCTGCATTTTTTTCCTCTTTTCAGCATCTCGACAGAAGTACGACTATCTCCATATAACAACGTGGTTCTCACCCTCTTTTTCCACTTCCTCGCTACCTTCCGTAAGTTAGGTCCTAAATACTGAAATTAAAAACATCCTTTGACATTTGGAAATTTCAACACATACAGAATAAACAATTCTAAGTTATTTAGTTTCATATTAAGAGTAAGAAATTACCGCCTCATGACATTGCTGATCAATATGTGATTTCTTAAGAACAACGTGAAACTCCAAGATTTCTTCGTTATGAACTACTACTCCTTCTGGATATTCATTCAGTAATTTTGTGTCAACTAAGAATATTTGTGTAATACAAATTTAAATAAAACTATAACATATTTTTACTTCTGGTAACACTTAAAGGTACCTGGGGGATCTCCAACAGCCTTATTAGTCTCTTCAATTTGAGTAGCCGAGCCATATTCTGCATTACATTTTGCAGAATAAAATAAAAGAATTACCGTTCTATAATTTAACAAAGTACTTATATTGAAAAGTACACAACAGTGCAAAAAGTTTTTCCACTTTAACTTAATAATTTCCACTTAACAGACTGAAAGTGTTGTTTGGTTTAATTCCTAAAAAAACAAGTGCATTGTACGGCGTAAAGAATTCAACCTACCTTCTGAATCATTACTGTCTTCACTTCTCAATACTAAACCTGCAAGAAATATGTTTAACATAAATTATTAACTAATAAACAAATATAAAACTTTATGATTTCTTTACAAAAAGGAAAAAATTAAGATTTAAAAAGACTTTACTTCTTTTGGAAATTTTTACCTTCAATAACCATATTCCTATTTTCTGGAATTGAAATTTGCTCATTGTTGCTTTGTACTTCACTATTTTTGCCCACAAACAACTCAGAACTGAAAATTCCCCTCATATTTTGTCCGCAATTAGTATGGTACGTATCATACAAAGATATTGAGAAAGTGGAATTCCCCAAATAATTGAACATAATAATGTAATCCTTCTGCACTTGCAACTTCTTGAATTGTTCTTTCAAACCAAAAATTTTACTATCAGAAAATGAAAATGTGAAATATAATGCGGTAGTTCCCTCGACTAGTATATTAACCACACTCCTAATAGTTATCCCAAATATCTTCACAAACACATGTGGAAGTTCCTATCATTGAAAAAATGTACTACTTTAGTACACTTAAGTTAATTTATATAATTTTATGATGCTTAATATAAAACACTTACAAGTTCTCTATTCATAATGGCTGATTCAGTTACAAACTTTAGGAATCTGAAGTGCAAAGGCAATTCTGAAATACCTGATCCAAAATTCAAAAATATTAATTGTTTTACAAAAAAGTTTTAAAAAACTAGGATTTGTGGACTACATTTTTTTATGTTAATAGTTATGTTTTTAACCTGATACATAAAGTTCTGGGTAAATACTTGCTCTGTGATATACACAAACCCCATAGCTGCAATCATTTTCCGTCTGCCAGAATACTATAGTATCCCCAACTTCGATTAATGCCGCTTTCACAAATCGGAGCCAATAATCACCAAAAAGGACATAGCCAGATTTCCATTTTATATCAATACTCCAGAAAAACTTTTCAAATCCAATTCTTATCATGAAACATGTTTTTGGAAGATTAATTTTACTGCATGCATTTTCTGGCAGCACCTAAAGAAGTTAAACCTTATTAAAATGTAAAATGAAAATCTCAAAATAAGATTTAAAAAATATAGTTACCGCTACGAATTCGTCACCGGCTAGATGTTTAGTCTCGATCACCAATTCATACAGGCCAACACTATTATCCATTGCATTACGGTAAAATGTAGAACGAAGCATATCTGATTCCACCTCTTTCGCCACAGAAGAACCATTAATAAGACCAGCAGTAATAACACGATCCTCATGATAATTAATTTTAATTGCATAAGGGTTATATATTTCAATTAAGAAATTACTACTACCATCATAATGCAGTCTCACAGGATGATATGGTTTTATAAGATAAAAATCCATCAAATCTTCCAAACCTTCGATGTACTTAACCTTAGCATCAATGGTAGCACTCCAACTTCTACCAGAGTTCACATGCACAGAAACATTCCTCGGTATGAAACTGCCAATTTCAGAAGCAAAAGAACTGGGTAACTCCTGCAAGAAAGTGGTAACACAGGAAATATGTCAGCAATTGATAAATGAAAAAAATGACAGAAGTAATCAAATTTCTGAAAATGCTTACCAGTTTACCATGCGTAAAATTTTGAATCGTGTTAGTACAAACGAAACTAATTTTGGATGATCCAATTTCCATTTTCGGTTACAGCTTTGAATAAAGGAAGAAAAGGGGTTTCAATAATGGAAGAAAGTAACCTTTCGTGGCAGACAAAGTAGTAGGTGGAGGTTAAAAAAATTATTTTAACATTAATGCACTGTTAACTGTTCACACTACAACATTTTCATTAAAAGTCAACATTTTAAAATATGGTTTAAAAATTTACACCAAAAACAGCATTATTTAACAAATGGTTACACCTGTCATCAATGTAATTTTAGATTTATTATGTTTTCTTAAATTCTATTTCCTTAAACAAAGGCAAATCAATTAAAAAATTCATAAACTTGGAATACATTTAAACAATAAATAAGTGCAATTAAATAAAATAAATATAATATAATTAAGAAAATGCTAAGCGCAGCGGGCTCAATGACTGTTATAATAAATTTGATATGTTTTTCAGTCCTAATACGTGTGCAAGAGAAAGGGAGAGTATCTGTGTAATAACCCCAAAAATTTTGAACTTTTTTTGTAACCCTTATGAATAGTGATTTTGCTGATTATGCTGAATAAGAAAACTTTTCATGCCACACTATGTAGGGGTTCTTTTATTGGTATTCTCATATCTTATTAGTACTCTATATGGTATATAAGTGTATGTAAAGATCGTCAGAATCCAAATTCGAACGCTTTGATTTTTCCCGAAAACCCACCAGATACAAAAAGAATTAAGTATAAGGTAACATGATTAAAAGGATTTTAATTCAAGGATTATAAGAGAGGATCATAAAAGGAATATAAAATATTGAGAAAGGTTTAAGGGAACCTAAGTAATGAGATCCCGGGTATGATCCCTCAAACGATAAACGAGAACAAAAGTTAAGCGAACTGTATAACAGATAAGCGGTCATTAGCCAAGTAATTAGGGGTTAATCAAAGAGGTTAGTGGGTGATGATGTCATCACACCAACAAGAAGAAGACAAGTGTAAGAAGATGACATAAGAAGGGTGACATAAGCATGACAAGGAGAAGTGTTTTGTTGGATGATTCCAGGCCAAGTAAAAGTTACCATGGTAAAAATATTCTAATTAATTGTCAAAGCCAAAAGGGAATCAACCAATAATTAGCATAACACAAAAATCAAGAAGCTCACTTTGTTCCTCAAGAACAAAGCTCTCGGCCCCTTTCCATTTCAAGAGAAAAGAAAATCTAAATTCAAGTTCCAAGCATTGTTAAATTGTGAGGTAATTATCCAAGGTTCCTTGTACATAGATATAGCTATCCTATGAATCTAAGCTTCCATTTCCTTCACAATATCTTCCAATAATTCATGGAAGAAGAGGGTGAATAGTGTTTTCAAGATCTTAAAAATTTTGATCTTGTGTTTTTGTTTAGATATAGCTTTGGTAAGGATTTTCAAGGGTGATTCCAAGCTCCTTAGTTACTTCTACTCACCAAGGAAGGTATAATCTTATACCCTAGCCCTACTTTTGTATATTTAGAGTTTTTATGTTTGGTATGGTTCATGAGAAGCATGATTCTTGTATACTTAGAGTGTGGTTGGAATTGTAATGAGTTTGAAGTTGTAAATCTTGATTATTGGTTAATGAACTTAGGTATGGCTTTTAGTTCATGATTGAGAGTAGTATAAATTGGAAATCTTGAGATGTTAGGGCTGTTGTAGTAAAGTATGGATGGAGTTTGGTTGTAGTAATGATTGTGGGTTGATTTTGGATTGATTTGGAGTGGTATAAATTTGGTAATCGCGTAAACATAGCCGTCGTAATGCCTGATTTACCTTAGACTGCTTTTGTTCTTAACATCAGGACCCGTGAACTCACTGTTAGGTTTTGACCATTGTCATTATTAGATGGTTCATGTTACGAGCTTCATTTTTATATGTGGTTCGCTTGAATCCGATGTACGGTTTAGGAGAAACGAACGTTTTAAGTAACGGCGTTTCGCGAACGAACCATTACCCCTCGCCTTACTTTGAAACCTTAGTTAAGGCCCTTAAATGACTAATTGGAGTATGAAACAATTATGTAAAGTGGGTTAGGCAGTTGGTAGGGTACTCGCGAAAGAATCGCCTTAAAATTCTTAATGGTTAATTTATTAAAAATGGTGGAGCCAAGGGTACTCGAGCGACTTAAGTGAATCGTTAAGCGCAAAAGCGAACGTTAGGGTCTAATTGGTTAAAGTGTAGATTCTTAAGCGACTTTGGTTTAATTCCAACTTATATAATATTTATAGGTTACCAGACTCGTCCCAGGCCTTTTATCACCCCCAGTCGCTCAGGCAAGTTTTCTACCCGTTATACTGTTGTTGTGATGTATATATGTATATACATTATCTTGTGATAGATGCATGATGGTTATTAGCAAATCTTTCGATATATTGGAGCATGTTGATATGGTTTATATGCATGCCTGTTTCGTAATCTTGATATCTAATTGTTGATTCAAATGCTTATAAGTGGCATAATACCTATGTTAGAGATATGCAGTAGTTGCGTATACCCTTGGTATAGGGGACCCAAAGGTGAACATTTTCTAAACCGGGAGATGATGTTCCCGACTATATTATATATATATATTTATATATATATAAATAGATTTCAAAACTATTAATCGAATAAGGTTTATTCGATAACTTTATTTTATTTAATGAATATTATTTTGAATATTCATTCGAGGACTTATGACTCCGCTTTATTTTATTTAATGAATATTATTTTGAATATTCATTCGAGGACTTATGACTCCGCTTATTTATTAAATAATATTCTTTATTTTATTAAAGAATAATGTTTCTATAATCAAACTTATTTTCGATTATTCAAATAAAGATCGTACTTTCGTATAAGTATATCTTTGGTTATTTATTATTCATTTCAAGTATGAGTTTTAAAACTTCTACTTCAATTATTTTTATAAAGATTATCCTTTATGGGAATATTATTTAAATAATAATATTCATATATTTTCAAATATATCGGGACTGGTTTATTTTATTAAATCAGCATTACTCCAAACATTCTTAAAATTGTTTTCGAGTCTTCAAAAATGATTTTTAAAAGTTAGAGCGGATCCCAAAACTTATTTTTATATTTAAGATCCTCCTTTCGAAGGGGATTTAAATACTCGCTCAAAACCTGAGGGATCCGGCTCTGTGGCGTATTTTATATTCGCAATAAGATTGCTGTTTTGATAAAAGAGTTTTTGATTACTTACCCAACACTAGGGAAATAAAATTCTTGGAACAAGTTAATCCATTAACAGGCACCGCCTGGGAAAAATCGGTGAGTTTTCCTCTCCAACTAGATACGACTTCTTGGTGGAGCCGTATCAACAAGTTTCTACTTGGGGAAAGGGGGGACGAGCTTTACGTTTCAGAGTCATGGATTTCATCTGAACTAGGAGTGGCGTAAGTGGTCGAGTGGCGCCGGCCCAGCCTTATTATATTGGCCCAAATGGCCCAGAAGTTCCGCTAAGACGGTCCATTCCTTAGGAGTCCAGGGTTTGGTTGACAAGTAAATCCGACTGTTCTCCTCTACATGTAGAAAATGGCGGGGTTGCACTACTGCGATTGATCATCGTAAGTGGTCTTCCTGGCGCGGCAAACTCCCGTAATGAGTTCATCATCATGTTAGGATATTTCTGCAACACTACCCGGTGCATTTCGATCGAATGGCTACGGATGGGTGATTGCCGAAGCATTGACAGGGTCAAACAGTTATAATGATGTTTCCATCAAATGAAGTATCTTGTAACTTCATCTCTTTTGAATGATATTTGAAAGATTGAATTTATTCAGGTCTTATCTTGTAGTCTCATCTATGTGATGGACTTTTGAAACTAATTATAACTTGAACGGTGGTAGTTCAAGTAGTATTCAGAAAAGATATAAGTATATTGGAGTATCTTGTAACTTCATCTTTTAAACTTATATCTAGTAAATGATTATCTTATGCATGTCAAAGATTTTTAGAAAAATGTTGAGACATGGCTAGATATATGAGATCACCTTGCATCGACATTTTATACAGTTATAAACTGGAACTCTGTGTATATTATACATGGAAGAAGACTTCCAAGATTTTGAAAAGTATATATACATATATACTAAATATTTTGCGACTTGGTCGCATTAAGAGGTCAAACTTGGTTCAATTCTTCTTGACCAAGACTTTCATGAGTGCTACAAGAATGCTAATATATATTGTTAATCATTATACATATTATTTTGGTGGGCTTGTTGCTCACCCTTGCTTTTTTCTTTCATCACACAACAACAGATAGAAAAAATGAACAGGACCAAGCTTCCGATTCGCAAGCGGTTAAGAAACATTCCGCAGTTTTCTGGAAGCGTTGATGCCGCCGTAGCTGAGGTAGGAATTACCAATAGGATAGGCTTTCAACTTTTGATGCACCAGACTTATGTTTCTATATGAATTGTAATAATGGCAAGGAATATGTAATTCATTCAGAAACCCTTTTGCGGTGTAATGTCTTATAATTGTGGAACAAAATGACTTGTGTTATTTTTGGTATTCATCTCTGAGACTATAACTTGTGGTGTGTGTGTGTATATTGTGGGGTCACAGTACGCAGTAGTTGGTTGACTGTTAAGATTAAGTATTGATAAGGGAAATGGAACTCGTGACAACCCGAATCCCCGACCCCGGATTTGGGGGTGTTACAATCTGTGCTTGTTTGCAGGTGCATGACAGAGGAAATCCGGGGAAATATTTAGGCATGCCCATGCATATCGGTAAGAGAAAGAAGGAAGTGTTTGGTTTTATTGGGGATAAAATTTATAGTAAGTTACAGGCGTGGTGTAATATGGATTTGTCTAGGGCTGGAAAGTTAACTTTGCTTAAATCAGTTGCACGGAGTACGCCAAACTTTTGGATGAGCCTCTTTCTAATACCTGATGGCATTTATGATCAGGTTGAAAAGAAGATGAATGCATTTCTATGGAGTAGGAGGTAAAAGGGATAAAATGGTATTTGTGGAAGTGTCTATGTGTGCCTAAAGAGTTTGGAGAACTAGGGTTGAAGAAGTTAAAAAATGTGAATATGGCCATGTTAGCGAAACAAGGATGGCGTCTTCTTGTGGATGCAAACCCGTTGGTGAGTGCAATAATAAAGGCCAGATATTACTCGAATACTAATGTGATGATGGCTGAGCTTGGAAATAATCCGAGTTATGTATGGCGTGGTATTTATCAAGCTTTAGCAATAGTTAAATCTGGTGCACGTAGAAAGATTGGAAATGTGGAGACTACGACTGTATGGCATATATCATGGCTTCCGGATGCAACAAATGGATTCTTGCAGTCATTAGATTGTGATTAGCTGGGTGATATCAAGGTTAGTAGTTTGATGAATGTGGGAGGAAAAAGCTGGGATATTGATCTTTTGAATGATCTGTTTTGTCCTAGGGATGTTGCACTTATTCAGCGTATCCCAATTCCGATGATTGACAGTCAGGACTCATGGTATTGGCTGCCGGAAGAGAAGGGTACTTTCACGGTGAAGAGCTGTTATAAAATGTGTTAGATATATTTGTTAATGTCATGACTAATATGATTTGTGTTTAGTTTTCAGATCTTACTTAACAGGACAAATCAGTACTTAACTGAAAATCAGTACTTATACTAAAGTCAGAACTTAAGTTGTTAGAACTTAAGTTATCAGGAGATTATTTATTAGAAGATAATATCAGGACTTAAGGAGACTTTCTAGAATAAGGAAGGCGGCTGATTGAAAGGAAAGAAGATCAAGATAAACGCAAGAAGAGATATGCATGAAGAAGGAATTCTATGAAGAATAGAATACTTGGAAGAAAAGATAACTAGTTGATATATTCTAGGAAGCAGAATTATATTCCATATCAATTAGAATTTATCTTGTAACTGTGTAGTATATAAACACGGACATAGGGTTTACACTATGTGTGTTATCATAATCGAAGTTATTATTTATCGTAACCCTAGCAGCTCTCATGATAAGTTGTTCATCACTGAGAGAGGACAGTTCCATATTGTAACAGAGTTTATTGTGTTAAATAAAATCTGTTTTTTGTGTTCTTGTATTCGATTTAATTGTGATAAACACTGTATTCAACCCCCTTCTACAGTGTGTGAGACCTAACAAGTGGTATCAGAGCAGGTCTGTTAACACACAAACATTTTAAGATCCAAAAACAATCATGTCTGAAGAAGAACAAACTCCAACCAAGCCCACCAAAACTGAAGAACCTCCAAAGACTCAAATCCATAATCGATATGAGACTATTAGAGTTCCCATACTGAAACCATCTGAATATCCCATATGGAAGGTGAGGATGTCTATGTTTCTGGAAGCTACAGATCCAGAATACCTGCACATAATCAATGAATGACCACACAAGCCAACCAAACTCTTTGTTGTAGTTGCAGGTGAACCATCAAAGTCTGTTCTAAAGGAGAATAGTGATTACACTGCTGAAGATATCTCATCGATTGCTAAGGATGCTAAGGTACGACACTTGCTGCATAGTGCCATTGATAATGTCATGTCAAATAGGGTAATTAACTGCAAGACTGCAAAAGAGATATGGGATGCCTTGGAGACAAGAATCCAGGGAACTGATTCAATTAAGAAGAACAGGAAGACTATACTCACTCAAGAGTATGAGCACTTTGACTCAAAACCTGATGAGTCATTGACTGGTTTATATGACAGATTTGTCAAACTCTTGAATGATTTGTCACTAGTTGACAAGGAATATGATCTTGAAGATTTAAATCTTAAATTCCTGTTAGCTCTTCCTGAAAGTTGGGATTTGAAGGCCACCACTATAAGAGACAACTATAATCTTGAAGAAACAACTCTTGATGAAATTTATGGGATGGTCAAGACTCATGAACTTGAGATGGAACAAAGAAGCGAGAGGAATGGAAGAAAGTCAAGGACAGTTGCTCTAAAGGCTGAGGGGGAATCCCCCAAAGCAGCTGCCTCTAGAAAAGGCAAAGGAAAAGCTCTCATCATAAAGTCTAATACTGAGTCATCAAGTTCTGATAGTGATGATGACTCAGAAACTGAAAGCTTACCTGAGATAGATGATGATAAAGAGATGATGAAGCTGTGTGCTCTTATGGTGAAAGGAATCACAAGGATTGCATACAGGAAATTCAGAAAGGGAAAGAAATTTTCCAGGAAAGGTGCAAGTTCTGATAAGAAGGGTTTCAGAAAATCTGAAGGCAAAGGAGGAAAGTCTGACAGAGGAGATTACTCAAATGTCAAGTGCTACAACTGTGGTGAGAAAGGCCACATATCTCCTGATTGCAAGAAAATGAAGAGTGACAAATGCAAGGCTCTTGTCACAAAGAAAAAAAGCTGGATAGACACTTCAGATTCTGAAAGTGAGGTGAACTATGCCTTGATGGCAAATGTTGATAGCAGTTCTGATAATGTTGCGTTAAAGGTACCTCAAACTACTTATGCCTTTCATACTGATGATATTTCTGAGTTGAGAATATATCTTAAAACCATGTTCATTAGTTATAGAGATCAAACTTTAACATGTGAAAGTTTAACTTCTGAAAATCTTGCTTATAAAAGAGGAATGATTATTTAGAAAAAGAGTTAGTCATGTTCCATCAAATCTCAGAAAGATAGAGATGATGCCTTTTATGTTAGGGATGAAGTACTTAAAATAAATGAATCTCTAAAAACTGAGTTAGAAAAGGAAGAGAGATTATTAGGACTTGGACTAAATCTGGTAGAACAACTCAGAATTTGTTAAGTAGTGGAAACTGTAAAAAAGGCTTAGGTTATGGAGATGATAAGAATGATAAGGGAACTGTAGAAATTGAGCCTATAGTTGTTAAACAAAAGCCAAAGATAAATCATGTTAAGTTTGTAGCTGTAAAGTCTGATATTGATAAATCAGAAGTTAAAGAGAAATTAATTTCTGACAAACCAAAACAGGATAAGCCAACTGAAGTTAACATAGGCTTAATGACAAAGAAGCAGCTTAAGCATAAGCTGAAAGATGTTAAGAATGTAAACAAGGTAAAGCTCCCTAGGAAAAATAGGAATGGAAAGGAAGGTATGAATAAAAATAATGATTATAAGCCTGTTCCTAATGCTCCTAGAATGAAATGTTATAACTGTGGAATATCTAACCATCTGGCTTCTTTTTGCAGGAAAAATAAGAACATAAACTCCTTACCTTCAAAGTCAGGAGTTAAGAGTCAGTCTGTTAGATATAGGCCACAAAATCCTTGTTTTCATTGTGATAGTTTATGGCATTCCATTTATACTTGTAAGGAATATCATAGTTTGTACTATGATTATTATCAAATAAAACCTTCTTTAAAGAAAGTTAGCATTATTCCTTGTAGTATAAGTTCTGATGCAAAGTCTGATAGTGTAAATGCTGATAAGAAAAATGTTAACATAAACTCTGATGCTAAATCCGCTGCAAATGTTAACAAAATTAATAATGCCAAAGGATCCAAGCAAGTCTGGGTCCTTAAAACTAATCATTAGTGGTCTTTGGGATTGCAGGGCAACAGGAAAAACATCCTAGTTCTGGACAGTGGATGTTCAGGACATATGACTGGAAATAAAGCCCTGCTATCAGACTTTGTGCAGAAAGCTGGCCCAAGTGTTTCTTATGGAGATGGCAACATGGGAAAAACTTTGGGATATGGCAATATCAATCTGGGGAATGTCATCATTGAAAAAGTAGCTCTAGTCTCAGGACTTAAACACAATTTGCTGAGTGTTAGTCAAATCTGTGACAGAGGTTATCATGTAGATTTCTTTGAAAAACACTGTGAAGTTGTAAGCAAATCTATAGGAAAAGTTGTTCTGAAAGGATACAGGTATGGAAACATTTATGAAGCCAAGCTTTTAAAAAGTATTGATGGTTCTACAATCAGTCTGTTAAGTAGAGCATCAATTAAAGAAAGCTGGAATTGGCACAAGAAACTCTCTCATTTAAATTTCAACAATATAAATGAACTAGTCAAGAAAGATCTTGTGAGAGGTTTGCCAAAATCAGTATTTGCTCCTGATGGCCTTTGTGATTCCTGTCAAAAGGCAAAACAAAGAAAATCTTCATTCAAGAGCAAGACTGAATCTTCAATTCTTGAGCCTTATCACCTACTACATGTTGATCTATTTGGTCCAGTAAATGTCATGTCTATTGCAAAGAAGAAATATGCTATGGTCATAGTGGATGAGTTCACCAGATACACATGGGTGTATTTCTTGCACACAAGAAGTGAAACTGTATCTATCTTGATTGATCATGTCAAACAACTGGATAAAGTGGTTAAAGACTCTGTGAAAATCATAAGAAGTGATAATGGCACTGAGTTCAAGAATTTGATTATGGAAGAGTTCTGCAAAGACCAAGGAATCAAGCAGGAATTCTCTGCTCCTGGAACTCCACAGCAAAATGGAGTTGTTGAAAGAAGGAATAGAACTCTCATTGAAGCTGCACGAACTATGCTTGATGAGGCAAAGTTACCAACCTATTTTTGGGCTTGAAGCTGTGCAGACTGCTTGTTTTACTCAAAATGCAACACTCATTAACAAGCATGGAAAGACACCATATGAGATGGTGAAGAAAAAGAAGCCAAATCTGAAGTATTTTCATGTATTTGGATGCAAGTGTTTTGTTCTTAAGACTCGTCCTGAACAGCTATCCAAATTTAATCTAAAAGCTGATGAAGGAATTTTTGTTGGATATCCACTTTCCACAAAAGCCTTCAGAGTCTACAATTTAAGAACAAGTGTAATAACCCCAATTTTTGGAATTTTTGAAACACGGATGAATAGTAACTTTTGCTGATGATGCTGATTAAGGAAAATTATCAGACCACGCTATATAGGAGTACTGTTATGGAAATTCTAAGATCGCATTAGTATTCCATAAAGTAAATAAGTGTATGTAAAGATCGTCAGAATCCAAATTCGAACACTTTGATTTTTCCCGAAAATCCACCAGATACCGAAAGAATTGAGTATAAGGTAACATGATTAAAAGGATTTAATTCAATGGATTATAAGAGAGGATCATAAAAGGAATATAAAATATTGAGAAAGGTTTAGGGGATCCCAAGTAATAAGATCTCGGGTATGATCCCTCAAACAATAAACGGGAACGAAAGTTAAGCGAATCGTATAACAGATCAGCGGTCATTAGCCAAGTAATTAGGGGTTAATCAAAGAGGTTAATGGATGATGCTGCCATCACACCAATAAGAGGAAGACAAGTGTAACAAGATGACATAAGCAGATGACATAAGCATGACCAAAAAGGGAAGGAAGTGTTGGTTGATTATAAACCACACAAAATTTACCATGGTTA